>NC_056527.1:55439791-55441225 GCF_019175285.1 Sceloporus undulatus | reverse complement strand
GGACCCCTCTCCCGTCCTCATCCTGTCCATGACAGTGATATCACGCAAAAGGCATTCATAGGACCTTATCACACACAGGGCAAAATGTGGTCGAAATATCACCCAAACGTTGTGGAAGCACCAGGGATGTGATCATGCTTGGCACTTCTAAAGTGTAACTGATATGTTCCCGGCGTGGAATCGTTCGCAAGGAAGCCATTTTCTGAATAACAGGACATCCCATTATTCAGAAAATGGCTCCTCCTGGCTTCCCTGTGAACGAATCCATGAGAGGAACATGGCAGGAAGCCTCCATTAACGCTTCCACAAAGTTTGGGTGACGTTTCAACCACGTTTGCCCTGCATGTGATAAGGTCCATACATTCAGGCTGAACCTGTCATTAAACTGTCGGTGAAGTGGAATTGTATTAACACATTCTTCTGTTAATACAGAATGAAGGGCAAGGATGGATGACAATTCCACCTTCGCTGACAGGACAATGACAGGACTGGCACAATGTCATACGAAAGACTTTCACACGATTGTGGTCACTTGCGCTTCCCGAACAGGACAATGTCTGGATCAGCGTGACATCATCTGAAAGTCCTTCCCACAATCACATAGGAATGACAGGACAAGGACATCTTATAATGATAATCTGTGGCCCCATTCCCACTTACATTTAAACCACCAAAGAACTACTGTCAAGAAAGAGAGTGTTGTTGTTTGCGTTTGCCTCACTTCATCACGATTGAAACTACTGTAATCACAGTAGGATCAGAACCACTTTCAAATGGGAACGATGGTCATATAGCCCAACCAACAATTCACCTTAGAGTCACCATAAGTCACAAATGCCATGTGTCCTTATTAAACTAACACATACACAGGCCGTCTGGGAAGAAACAACTGACAGTGCTGAGAAGGGCAGTAAATCACCAGCACCCAGACTGCGGGAGTCCCTCCAGAGAAATCTGTTTGTCAAGCAGTCAGCAAACAAGCAACAAGGTTATCACATTTCAAGGGTTGAAGAAGCCAAGAAGTGAAAGGTTCAAATTCTAGAGACAAAAATGCAGGCCAGGAAGCAGACGTTGCTTCCAGATTTCAGGCTGTATCCACACTGGAGAGATAACTCAGTCTGGCACCACTTTAACTGCCCTGGCTCAAGACTATGGAATTCTGGGAGTTGGAGTTTGTTGTGGGGCCTGGAGCGGAGCACTGCCTGAAGGCACACAACAATAGCAATGGAGTGAGAGTGCTAGGCTAAGAGATCTACATTTTAGTGCCACATCTGGAAACTCAGTGGGCGATAGTGTGTTGGGCTAGTCACCCTGTAGCCTGACCCACTTCACAAGGTTGTGAGGATAAAATCAAAGGCATGTATACTGCAGTCAGCTCATTGAAGGAAAGGCGACTGACTAGTCATGTGTATAAACATGACTAGTAAAGAAATA
>NC_056527.1:55393463-55439766 GCF_019175285.1 Sceloporus undulatus | reverse complement strand
AAAAAAAAAAACCCTCTTTTCAGCCATACAGGGATTAGATTCAGAAATGGAAGAGGGTGTGCCTGCTCACCTCTACTGAGGGCAGCAAAGTAGGGGAATATGCCAAGGAGTAGTCCCAGAGTCCAGTTCAAGGGTCACACATACCACTCAGACAGTCACAGCTAAGGACAAAGGCAAGAGCATAGTCACAAGGCAATTCCAGAGGTCAGATAACTTGAATCCAAGAGCAAGGAATACAGGAACAACAAGGCTGCAAGGCTGATTGTTGGCTGCAAAGAACTTCTTCAGCTGTGAGGTCTTTTAAAGGGACCTGTGCTTCCCCATCTGAAACCATTAGCTCTCCTTTTGGCCTCTAGACTGGAAGACATCTCAAAGACCCTTGACCTGCTCCTTCTCTGCACAGGTCCTAGTACTTGCAGCCCTAGAGTCCGTTTCTCCCTCAGCAGTGCCCTGAGCCTGCTCTGGGATTCCTGATCCGAGCAGCTCTAGATCTGCCCCTATCTCAGCCTCCTCCATGTCTTTCAGAGTCTGAGTCCTCTGACTGTGCCTCTAAATCAGGCAGGCCAGGGCCAGGCCAGGGCAGTTCATTACTCCAGGCAAGTTGATGAACCTTCAGAGGTTGCAATCAACCCGTAGAAATCCACATGCCTTGGCCTGGGGCAAGAGCAAGTCTCTGTCTGTTGTTTCTCGCTGTGCCTACCTATCCTCTGAAACCTTGCGGAAATCAAAAACCCATCCACAAAAGGCTGTATTAAACCATGACAAAAGTCTGATAAACCAACAAACAAACAAACAAACCCCCGGACTCAGGAAGTTGCTGGTGAACACCTCTGGACAAATTGCAAGAAAACTCTTTGATAGGTTCACCATAGGGTTGCCATAACTCAGAAACAACCTGAAGGCACAAAAATAACAACAACCTCCCCCCCCAAAAAAACCCAATTACCTTTCTATACACATTCACAGGCTTGGAGAGCTGCACGCACTAGACCATTCTGAGCTCCTCTAGAGCTCCTGAGGGTCAGACCATACTGTTTGCAGCTGCCATTTGGGTGACCAGAAGTGACACAAGTCAGGAAGGACATGTGGGTGCTTTTGGGAAGAGGGAGGAACAAACAGCATTATTTAGTGAAACCTGTCCTGCCTGGGAATTTTGACCAACAAATGTGTTTGTGAGGGGTGCTGAAACTTTTGGGCTCCCCTCAAAGGATCATACTGTTTCTACCTTAATTTAGATACTGGATAAATGCTAGGTAATTTTATTTATTTCCTACAATTCTGAATACCTTTGAAACGCTACTGAAATAGAGATATAATTAAGCTCTTTGGGCCCTTCTGCAGTACACAATTATAGCACTATGGTTTGACTTGAGTTGCCAAGCTTGCATCCTAAAGAATCCTGGGTTTGTAGTTTGGTGAGGTTCTAGATGGGAGCTCTGCCTCAGAATTCTAAATGCACCCCTGCAGATTACAAATCCCATGATTTCATAGAATGAAACACAACAAGTTATCCACAAAGGTATGAGGCCCAGAAAACCTCCACCACTAGTAGCAGTGATCTTTAATAAGTTGGGGAAAGTGGGCTTGGTTTGCGAGAGAGGGTAACATTAGGACTAGAAGCACCAACGATACCAGTATTCACTGATGGAGACTTCAGACATGCATGAACTCAGAACCTCTATTGGAAAGAATATGAAAGAATACACATAAGAGAATAACTCACTCTAACATCCAGCATACAGAGCTAACCAGAATGGAAAAGTGAAAGGGGATAGCAGAGTCTGAGAATAGAATGTGAGGGGTAATAGCTATCTGTCTTGGATAATGGTCCACAGGAAATGGGAGTGGTTCGAACAAGAGTTTTGAGGACAACAGCTACCAGGCATTGCAAGAGAGTCAACTGTGGTGTGGGAACTAAGTTTTCCAAATCATATACTTTAAAACTGGACCAGACTAAGGTTATTTCATGGGAAACAAAAACTGGATAGCATTTTGAAGGGCCAAAAAAGGTTTCCAAAGTGGTGGATTGCTTTGATTTCTAAAAGATGACAAGGACTGATTTGATTTCTGGTAGTTTCATTGACTTTACAATACACCACAAGACCGGGAATATCCTGAAACGGGTTAGGTAGAAGGGTATTAGGAACACAGGAGGGAGGAAAGGAAATCCAGTCTCGTTTGATCTGTTGGCAAGAACTCATCTTTTGACGTTCACTTGTGAAGAAATGCATAGCCTGGGGTGGGTGTGCACCCTATAGCAAGCCCTTCAACTTTTATTTTTCAGCTTCCACATCTCTGGGGTCTATGTGCCCTATTCATACTACACTTCCCAGTATTCTCATATCATCATCACAGACTCTACAGCCCACATACTGACCTCTAACAAAGCAATATCAAAATATAGCAGGATCATGGGGACATCAGGGCATTTACAAAGTGGAATGATAGCGCTATAATTGAGTAGTGTGGAAAGACCCACCTTCATAAACAAAGGATTCTTGTTTGTTCTACACCCCCATGAGGGGATGGTAGTTATCTTTCCATCTTCCTTCTTTCACACCCTTCCAAATATTAGTTTTTCTGCAGTCAGACTTCCTCACACATATATACAACAAATTTTAGTGGAACATACTTTTCTTCCCTATGTTTATCTATCAAAGTTCAAATTTGGTTTTGACAGAGTCCATGAACTACTAACACTATTATGTCTAGGTGAAATGAAGGCATTAGAAAATTACTAGCACCTGCTCAGAGGACCAAGCAATATACAGTGCTCCCTCGGGTTACGAATTAATTCGTTCCGCGGCCGCTTCGTAACCCGAAAAGCCTTCGCAAGCCGAAAACCCTAGGCCGTAATGGGGAAAAGCCGCGATTTTCGTGTGAAATAGCGCCGAAAGCACCAAAAATTTTTCGTAACCGAAAAAACATTCGTAACCCGGAACAATTATTTCCTATGGGATTTTTTTCGTATCCCGGAAATTTCGTAACCTGGGTATTTCGTATCCCGAGGTACCACTGTATTAGGGTCTTAAGCCATGCAGTTCACCAAAGGAGAAGTGTAACTCTATCCTCTCACAAGTGGGAGAGGAATCATAGCATATTTTCATGTCCTTCACGTGTTTCTTTCACCCCTACCAAAAAACGGATGAAGATTTAGTGTTGCCCTAAAAAAAACAGTGTTTCACCCTATCCTACCCATGGTCCCCCACATATGGGAAGGGGGGCAGAAAGGGTTGACATTACTAAGGCCGGGGGTCCAGAGAAGCCTGGAAAGCTAGGCTACATCCTATTCAGGCTACAAGAAAAAACCCTGAGTTTAAAGTGTTGGTCATTGTGAGGATATTTTGAAACCATATTTCTTTGATCCATTATCTATTTCCAGAAGCAGTGTTGAGGATTTCAAGCAGATTCCGAATTGCAGAGCCTCCATGCTCTTCTGTAGAACTGAACTGGCAGAGACAAATGCCTTTTGTAGAATAATCAATACATTTGTGCAGTTAAACTAGGACTGTGTAGTTATAACCAGTGGCATTCGACACGGAGGTCTCACCCCGGTGTGGGGGCGGGGCAAGGCAGGGAGGGAGAGGGCCCCGTGACCTTAGTCTCTGTTCTGTGCAGCTTAAAGTAAAGCCATGGGGGACAGGGACGGCGGCAGGGTGTGTGTGGTGCCGGATCCTCTTTTTCCCTGCCCTGCGAGGCTTGAAAGTCCAGCCTCCCAGTGTTTTTCAAACTACAATGTAGGGACTCACCCTGTCAAAGCATGTTTGTTGCTGCGCTTTCCTTCTGATAGGATTTGGCAGCCTCCAGGTAAGTGCTTAGTTCATCACAGTCACCATTTTTGATGCATCTTTGGACAATTTCACTCTATATTACAGTAAAGATTCAAAGCAACCAATAATATAAGTTTTACGTGCTGTTCAATTCTAAATAGATTGCTAGATGCTGGGGAACTGGGGGAAAAAATCTAAACATCTGCTTCAGAAATATCCCACAAGTATTTTGAGAAATGCCTTGGGAAATGTGCGCACCTGAAAAACTAAGCAAAACTTCAAGTCTACTTCTGGAAAAGAATACGAAATACCTCCCACCTGCAATTATAAATTTAGAGTTCTAGGAATCACTGCAATTTCTTTTCAGTGAAGTATGCCTAGCTGTATGGATTTTTTACATGCTTCCAGGGACTGTAGCAGAAGTGAAGGAACTTCAAGCTTTCCAAGTGTTCTACAATGGGGGGCAAGAACAGTTAAGCCCCATCTATTTATTGAGTGTGAAATTGCAAGGGAAATTGATTTGAGGGACCAGTGATCTATTTTGTAAGGAAAAGGCCAGAAAAAAGATTTTAGATAACTGGCCTAATGTATGAAGCTGGTCTATGGGGGCTGGGAGATCAAGATGCTGACAAAGTAATCCGGAAAGACATTGGACCCATTATTAAAAAGTTTCAAAACATTTAGCAACTTGTAGGATTTCAGGCCGAGTGCAGAAAACATCATAGAAGAGAAGTTTAGGCCTTAGCAGAAAGAGGACTAAAGAGAGGAGGAAGAACATCAACAATCTAGATATGTGAATGGCACCATATTACTAGCAGAAAACAGCATATGACTGGAACAAATACCAAGGAAGAAAGTGGAAAGGCAGGCTTGCCTGCTGAACATATAGAAAAAATGACCAACAGAGGAGCTACCTAATGCAACCTAGACAAAAGGAAATGAAATACAGATTCTTGTATCTCTGGATCAAACATTGACGTATATCACACCGGTCTTTTGGTGGTTTACCCGGGTCAGTTCAGGGCCATTTCCGATGCAACTAGCTCCAAGCTCCATGATGTGCATTCACGTCGAAACGTGAATATATTTTCAGACGCCATTCCCTTCCATGGGAGCTGCCTTGCGAAACACTTCCGCAGTGTTTCCGAAGTGACCCCTCATTTTGGTGAAGTCGGGGGCAAAGGCATTCAGAGGAATCCGCATTCAGCTTACTCGATTGCATGCGGTTTGTTCTGGTGTGGAATGCAATTTGCTATTGCTCTGGTACCCCCCCCCGGCGCCGCAAACTCCCAGGTTGTAAATTTCCCATGCATCAGCGCAGAAGTATTCCCCCCATTCCCTTCCGGTGCGTCACCCACTTCCAGGGCAACCCGGGGGTGGGGAGGAGGAACAATCCCTCCATTGTCCTCTGGGGGTATTACCTGCCACCAGTGCACTCCGAGGCCCCTTTTTGCTGCGGGCCAAGGCTCCCTCTCCCATATCGTCCTGGACGGCACGGAGCCAAAGGAGAAGGAAGCCTCATGGGCCTCCTTCTCCTTCGGTTCCGCGCCAACCCGGGAATTGGGACGTGCTGAGGGAGAAGGAGAGGAAAACTCTCCGAGGAAGGCCGTTCCCGGGCACTATGTGTTGGATGTGATAGATGATAATTTATATGTGTGATTATTTGAATATTTTGCGTGAATGTGGATCTACAACATAATATGTGTTTTTTGAGTGCATTACTGCAGTGAATTTATATACATATGTGTGTGAGTTTTTGTGTGACTGGGACTAACGGTTCCACGTGAATGTGGATATAGATGTAGATATGTGTGGTGTGTATAAATGTGTATGTGTATATCTACATACACACCCACACACACATTTATATACCACCCACACACACACACACACACACGTGTACATGTGTGTTTAATATGCGTGGAGCAAGCATCATGCGCATCTACACACACATCTGTGTTTTTCTTCCTTTATATGTGTTATGTAAAAATGTGTAGTGTATATATATATATATATGTGTGTGGTGTGTGTGTGTGTGTCTGTATATATATATAAACACACACACACGTGTACATGGTGTGGTTTACTATGCATGGAGCAAACATGCATGCATGAGCATCTACACACACATCTGTTTTTTTCCTTTATATGTGTATGTATAAAATGTGCAGTGTGTACATGAAATGTGGTATGTGTGTATATACACACACACCCATGTGTACATGTTATATCGTACGTACAACACAAATACATACGCTGACATGGCAATGTCTAATGGCATAGGTAATCTGCATGCCCTGTGTCATATCACATATATACACATGCACTCTGGATATTTATAATACCCACGTGTGTGTGTGTGTGTGTGTGTATGCATGGCATGTAAGACACACAATATATACACTGACATGAATGTCTAATGGGCATATGAGGTGTCTGTCTTTTGTGCATAACACATACTGTATATACACAATGCACATTGGATATTTTACAATACCGTGTGGTGTGTGTGTGTTGTGTGGGTAGGTATGCAGGGCAACGTGCACACACAAATACATATGCCACTACTACCATATACCCAGTTATATCAAATGTACAAAGACTTCACACAAACAAGGTATGAATAAATAATTTGTTATTAATAAATAAACTAGTATTAAAGATAAAATACTTACAACCGGCACCATTGTTACAGTCACAAAGGTGACGGGGGGGGGGGGACGACACTGCATTGTGGCACAGACCTCACACACACGCGATAAACACATACACACAAAGCTTTAAAAAATAGTATAAATAAGGGGAGAGTAAATAAATTACACCTGCTGACGGTTCCAGCACAGCACTGGGGGGTTGGGGGTTGGAATAAAGCCTAATATAGTGGTGAAAAAAAACCCTGAAGCTGTTCTGCAGCAGCTACAGACACACACACCAGAGAAAGACACGCACACAATAGACACACACACACAACCAACATGCACTCGCACAGTGAGAATAAAAAATCACGCTTGCTGTTCAATTCACAGCTTGCGGAGTTTAGTCTAAACACTCTCACCACCTCAATGTGGTGGGGAAGTTGGGGGGGAAATCAAGTGTTGGTGGGGCGCACGGTGGGTTGTGCCACCATAATAAAATGGTTCAGCCAAAGACTTGCTGGTCCATTGGCAGATGCGCCAGCGGGATATTCCAGCCATGGCATCCAATTACGCCTTTGTGCTGAAATGGTAAAAAGGAATTTGTTAAAATAGAAGTTTTTTCTATTAGCCTATCCCCACTAAATTTTCAGAGGGGGACAGTTGACCTTCCTGCTGCTCCTCCCTTAGTTCTCTGTTTTCTGCTCCAGTTGGGCGACACGGGCACCCAGTGCCCGGCGACATGCTCCCCAGCTGGGCGACATGTGCAAACCATGGTGATGGAACTGGGGCGTCTGGGATGAAGCTTGGTCGTGGAGACGTGCCTGTTCCTGCTTGGTGATGCAGCTGGGGCCCTGGCGATGCGGCTTGGTCCTCTGGTGGTGGGACTGGGACCTCATGGTGCTGAGGCGGGGCCTCTGGGACAGAGGCGGGGCATCGGGGGCTCTTCTTCAACATCACCTACAACAAGGAAATAAAACAATGTAAACAGGAGTAATGCGTAATTATCCTGTCTTATATCTCTGTTAGTGGTATAAATTATGTCATATATTTTGTAAAATTTATATATATATCATATTATTTTATTGCAGCTATATAGGTGTGCTTTTATCCAAATATAAAAACCACAAACCTAGTATCTATGTAATGTGTGGGTGCATGTGTGTGTATGTTGTGTAAGAAGTATTATATATGTGTGGGTGTGTATTTATATAACTGCGCGCACAGGTGGAAGAGCATATATTTAACCACACACATATCCAATATGCCTGTCTGCTTACTCTTGGATGTGGCATGTCTATATCTAACCGGACAGATAGATAAAGGGATCTGGATCACATAAACCACAACTATATTGTTCTGGGCTGTATGCATGTGGAGCACCTCGGGAGGCGGTCCAGACAGGTTCGGGTTATTAATGGTTTAAAACCGCGTTCTTATGAGTTGGTGGCTACTCATTGGTATTCAGAATCAACCCTTGTGGTTTATGTGGTGTGTAGTCCCGCGTGGTCCCCCCGGGCTCCGACTTGGCCGGCGTTAGCGAAAGTGCGCGGGGGTGGGGCCCGGGTTACGAAAGTTAAATTGGAAAAACGGTTCCCGGGTTACGGTGTTGTTTTCGGGTAGACTTTTTGTTCGGGCGCGAAAGTCAAACGCGCGGCGTTCCACCGCGCGAACGGAAAGCCCGTTTCGGGTGTGCGAAATTACTCCGGGTTACGAACGGAGCGGCAGAACGATTAAATTCGTACACCCGAGGGAGCACTGTAGAAGGAGGTGTGTGGTGTGTGTGTGGTGTGTAGATAGATAATATTATTATGTCACTTATCATTATATGTATGGTGTGTTTTTATTAGACACACAAAAACAAACATATATAAGTGGAAGCACACCTTTGGGGAGAATGAGGGACTATGTGTGTCGCTCCTCATGCCGGACGGGCTGATGGACGTGGGATGGGCGCGTCCTGGGCAGGCTGGGGCTTCAGGGGATGGAGCTTTAGCCGGAGGGGCCTGGCGGGGCCTCTGGGCACAGAGGCGGGGTACAGGGGCTTCTTGCAACACATCACGTTATAACAGGAAACAAAACAGGTAAACACGAGACCGCGTAACGAGCTATCTTATCTCTATGTTAGGGATAAATGATGTCTCGATAAAATTAATATATATGAGATATATATAGATAGATATAGTATATATATATACACATACACACAGTGGTACCGCCGCCGGGATAACGAAAGCACCGCGTTACGATTTCCGGGATACGAAAAATCCCATAGGAAAAACGGTTCCGGGTTACGTGTTTTTTTCGGCTTACGAAAAATTTTTTTGGGTGCTTGTCGGGGCGCTTTTTTCCGCACGATCGCGGCTTCCAGCCGCGCAGCGCCTAGGCTTTTTCGGGCTTGCGAAGAGTTTGGGTTCGACGGCGCCGGCGGAACGGAATGATTTTCGTACCCAGGGACCACTGTAACACACCAGAGCACACACACACACACACCACATATTTTTATTGGGGCAGCTATATAGGTGTGGCTAGTAATGTGGTGTGTGTTGTATATATAGATATATAGATGTGTGGTGTGGTGTGTGGGGTGTTATATATATCTATATTATCGTCTCACAGTGTAGATGAGCAGAGATCTTTATCCCCCACATATCCCTATATGCCTGTTAGCTTACTTTTCATGTCGCATGTCATATCTAACTGTACAGATAGATAGATGAAATGGATAGACATGATCACATAAAGACAATATAGACACTTCTGGAGCTTGTATGCCAATGGGGGGGTGAAAGCTCTATAAGATACATGTTAATGCGATTAATAGTCGTAACACGTTCTTATATTTGTGCTTACAGTAGTCATAATAATAATGATAAAGAAATGGGTTAGATGTGTGTATGTTATAAGGGTGTGGGTGGGTGAATATATATATATATAATAAATCATATTAGAGACGTGTGTGTGGTATAGAATATATATATATACACCTGTCTAGTCCCTGAGTCTTATTAGTTCATTAGCATTATATGATGTGTATTTTTTATATATACACACACACAAAACAGAACCATAATAATAATTGGTAGCAGACGTTCCGGAGAGGAGGTGAACTAAGCACGGTCCCTGCTCATGCCCGACGGCGTGGTGGAATTGGACGGACCGCCGGCATGTCTCCCCCACGGACGGGCTGCAGTGGAGGAGAGGAAAGGAAGGGGAGACCACAAATGCGCAACAATGAGCATATGCGTCCCTAAAACAATCTTCATGAACACCAGTACACAGAGCCCTGGTGACAATTCACACACTCCCTACCCCCGCCCCCAACATCAAAGATGTCCAGCGACGGACCACCCCCTGCCAGCATCCAAGATACCACACTGGTTTCAAAGTAGCGAGCGCTGGCTTCTGCGGCTCCGGGTCCCGCTTCCCCGGTCCCCCTCCGGGTCCCCCATGTTGGGCCCATGGCGCGGTAAAAAGCGGTCCGCCTCATTCCTTGACCTTTGAAGCGACGCCCGTTGCCGTGGTTTTCCCCGGAACCCAGGCCTGCCCTCAGCCTTCTAGCCGCAACGTCCCAAGATGGCCCGTTGGGGGGTGGATGTAGACCTCATTATAATGTCCAGCCTCCAGCGGCATCTGCCCTCGGCACACCAAGAAGTGGGAAAAGGCACTGGACCCTCCCCCCATCAGTCCCATAGGCCCTGTGCCTTGGCAGGTTGTACTGGCGGGGGAAGCACACAGGACGCAGGCAGGCACGAGGTCAACCCAGCAGCAGGGCAGGATGGCTGGAGGCAAAAACCACACAGCCGTCAAAAAAAAAACCAAAACCCCATTAAAAATCCAAAAAAAACAGCAAAAGGGAGGGACATTGAGCGCCAGGCAGGCAGGGGCCCAGAGCCCACACTTCCAGGGAAAAACAATAAAAATTACATCAAAAAACACACAAGAGGGGACTCCTGGGGATGGGACAAGGAAAGCCCAAAGGCCAAACAGGCCACCCCCACCGCCAGCCACCAACACGCACAAAGCCCACCGGGACAGCCACCCCGAAGAAGACCGGGGTATCACGTGGTTGAAACAACTTTCTACAAAGCAGCAGGGGACCACCCCGTGCGAAGGTCCCCAGCAATGGCGGTCTGGTGCTTGCCTCCCGGCTCCCGTCTGTCGGCCGGTCGTCCGGACCCGTAAAACTTCGGCGGCCAGAACAGCAGGGGCACACAGCGTTGCTATCGCCCATGCGCAAAAAACATCCTCTGGCTCGTGAGACAGAAGGGAAATTGCCTGTCCTTCCCGTGGCTTTCTACGGCCAAAGGGTAAGACTCCATCTGTACGGAGAGGTTAAAATAAAATGCCAAAAGGGTGACCCATTGGGTTGTAAGGTGGTGTACTCCTTATTGTGTAATCCAGTTTTTCCATTAAGGGAAGCTTTGTGTTTGGGGGGGGGGGGACAGCCTTTTCACCAACTCACATCGGTTGGGCGCTGATAATCACCCTGCCAGTTCACCTTGGGAAGGAATTGAAGGGGGAAAATGGTAAATCATATCTCCTGTTTAAAAAAACCCATGTGTGTGTTGTGTGTGTGTGTTGTGTTGTATCTAATATATAATTTGATATAATAATAATAAAATCAATAGAGTTGGCAGAGACCGCAGGGCCATCCCAGTCCAACCCCCTGCCATGCCGGAAATCCAATCAAAGCAGCCCCAGACAGATGGCCATCCAGCCGCATGCTTCAAAGACCTCCAAAGAAGGAGACTCACTACACTACACTCCAGGGATGTGTTCCACGGTCGAACAGACCGTACTGTCAGAAAGGTCTTCCTAATGTTGAGGTGGAATCTCTTTTCCTGAGCGTGCATCCATTGTTCGCGGGTCCTGTTCTCTGAGCAGCAGAAAACAAGCTCAAGCTTACTTGCTCCTCCGCAATATGACATCTTTCAAATATTTAAAAAGGGCTAGCAGATCACCGATCACCTCTTAACCTTCTCTTCTCCAGGCTAAATTATACACATATAAAAGATAGAGTTATGCATGTATGTTTACCGGTGTAGCAAGGGGAAAATTTGGAAACGCAACAGTTTTTCCCATTAAGGGAAGCTTGGTGTTTGGGGGTGGGGGGGGGGGTGGGGGGGGTGAAACATTTCCCCACTTTCGGTTTTGGGGGCGCTATAATCACCCCATTTTGCGGCCATTTCACGTGTGGATGGAATCAAATTGGAAAATGGTTTTGATCAGATGTTTTTCAATCTATGTTTAATAACAATCACATGCCTCACAGTAGATACATATTACCATATAAGAAACATATGGTTATGTATGTATTTATGTCTTCCTACTAAAGTTTTTGAAGGGAAATTTTGAAACTCCAGATCTGTTTTTTTATGTGTGTGTGTGGTTGGTGTGTAATGTAATTGTGGGTGTATACATAAAAAGACACACACACACACCACACATATATGGTGGTATGTATCCTTATAAAAGGTATGGAAAATTAGTCAGAATGCATTTGTCAATATAAACAACAACACACATATATAAAAGGAGCCCTAGTGGCGCAGTGGTTAAATGCCTTACTGCAGCCAATTCACTCAAAACACAAGGTTGCGAGTTCAAGACCAGCAAAAGGGCCCAAGCTCGACACAGGCTTGCATCCTTCCGAAGAGGGAGCTAAATGAGTACCCAGACAGTTGGGGCAATCAGCTTACTTGCTAATTAGCTTACTTGCTGTTCAACCGCTATGAGTATTTGGAATAGCGGTATATTTAAATAACACAAAATTCTTAAGTATTCTTAGAACAGAAACACCACACACATATATGTTTTCTAAGATAATCATACGAAACAAATTAGTATATTAGCACAGACTAGTAAATATTAATGAGATGTAGTTGTGCTATATAGTAAGGAAACCCACAGAAACCTCTCTGTATAAAAACAAATAATTTTTATATTTATATATGGTATAAATCTACATTGAAGCAGGAAAGGAGACTCAGCCAAGAAATAAGAAACTAGGGATATGAAGGGCAATAATGAAAGAACTAGACAAAGATCATCAAAAAGCAAAGAAATACACATTAGGCATAAAGGTAGAATAATCAAGCAATGCTATTCCCCATCACTATGTATGGAGGTGAGAGCTGGCCAGTGAAAAAAGCAATGTAAACAAGATCAACTCATGTGAGATTTGGTGCTGAGAGATGAGGAGGCATATCTAATGGACACTGAAAAGACATGCAACTCCTTGAACAGATCAAGCCTGAAATACAAAGCCAAGATGAAAAATCAGTCTGCCATACTTGGTCACATCCTGAGAGGCACAACTCATTAGAAAATACAATAATGAGCGAGGAAGCGTAAGGGCAGTAGAAAAACAAGGAGGACACAGCCAGAAGGGTAGACTCCATCAGGGAGGTCCATAGGCATGAATCTATAAAGACAATAAACAAAGCAAGGGGAAACAGGGAGGCCTGGAGATGTTCCTCTCCACAGAGTCCTATGGAGACCCCAGTTTCATTCAACAACAACAACAAGTCATTACTAAGAAAAATGTTGATATTTTTTCAAGAAACCGAGAGGGGAATAACCGTATTTCAGAATTAGAACAAATCTTTTCCATCGTTCATGAGATTCTGAATGTTGGTGTGGAAAGCGTGGGCATGTTATAACATTTGTTTCTACGTCCCCAGCCCTATAGAAGTTTTAGGACTGGACATACTGAGGTGATCCTTGTAGATTGCCTACATCTTACTGGCCATCTTGTGTGCCATGCTATCAGGGGGCGTCTGCACCTTGCTTATATGTTTAAAGAGAAGGCTCCTCTTGGCAATTACAGTACGATGCAGAGAAGCAAATTCCCACCCACTGATTCATAGAGCATAACGTCTAATGACTAGGTTGAATGTCTAAGAATTGTTATCCAGCCGAGGCGTGTTTCTGTTTCTTTCTTCTTCTGCTGCTGTTTTTTTCTGCTCCTTCGTTTTTTGGCACCACGGCAAGAAGCAGCACACTCTGAATTTCAGAACTTGTATTTTGAAAAAAGAAAATAAGAAGCGGATGGCGTTATCATGTAGATTGCACAAGCTGTCTCAATGCGCTTTTTGTCAGGGCAGCTGACACCATAAAAATGATCCCTTGCATGGGAACCAGTCGGTTTGTTTTAAATATTGAAAGTTGATCCAGTTCTCTATTGTTATATATATAATATATTAAAAAATGGATAAAATTGTTGCTGTATTAATTTGGCAGACCAAGCTAGGTCGACGTTGGATTATGAAACAGATAAAAAAGAAGGTTTGCGTTTTAAAAAAAAAAAAAAAAAAGGTTCTGAACAAAACAAAATCATAAGAAAGTGGGGGCTAATCGACCCATCTGCTACCACTTCTGAGTGCTGGCTTTAATTTATTTTGGTTATTTTAAAATTTTTTTTTCAGGGGAGACTTAGGGAAGGTGCAAAGAGCCACTGAGACTCTGGAGACCCAGGACTTGAATCCCATTCAAGCCAAGTAAAACCACTACGTGACACTCTGGAACAAGTCACACTCCCGTCAGCTCAGAGGAAGGCAAGGGCAAACCCTTCTGACTAAATCCTGGCCAAGGAAACCTTGTGCTAGTTTGGCCATAGATTGCCAGAGGCTGGAAAGCAACTTGAAAGGCACAAAAACAACAGGGAGGTAATCCATAGTTCTGCCAATGTGCTAGTTGCTACCAGGATGTTTCAGGGCAGGACTGACTATTGATGCCGTTTTCCTGTTGCGGTTGTGTGCGCGTCAGGTGTTTCAATTTTAGGGCAGTCCTATGGGTGAACACAAGGTTTTTCTTGTCATAATCCCCAAATTGGGTGTAACCCCACTTTATTCATGTGGGGTTGCCTATATACGGTTACTCTAAACAGGTATTTGTTAAAGATTACAGGGCAGAGGGAACAACACTCATTTTAAACTCCAAAAAAGTCTTTGCAGCTCTGGAATTTTAATGAATAAAGCCGCAATGTTCATGAATTAAGTGTTCTTTGCTTTATTGGCCATAATGAAAAGAGAAGGGAAAGCAAATGTTTCTGAGAATTCAGATTTTACTGAATAACACATAATGTTTTGTAAAAAAGGTAGAAATCCTAACTGAGGCCTGTTACAAGACAGCCCAAATAAGCTGCGTCGAGTCACAGTGTAGATATGGTGTTTCCATAAATCATCATACTAAGAGTCCAAACTCCCGCCAAAGCCATGCTCCAGCCTAAGGACTGGAGCATGGCCGTTGGTGTGGCTTCTGACTCTTAGGACGCATGCATCATTGAAACCCATATCGACACTGTGACTCGAAGCAGCTATTAGTTTGGCTGTCTGTACAGGCCAGATTGATTCATAGACGCATCACAGACAAAGATATTTCACGTAAAATTACTGGCTTTTATTTTACTTCAACTAAGTGCATATAGACTTGTAGTTTGAGGAACATTCCCATTACTTGCATATGTTTTTATTAACTATGTAAGCTGCGTGGATTGTTTTTATTACAAAAACCAGGGTAAATAAATAAAGTTTTATTTATTTATATTTATATTAAGGTGTTTAACTGTGTTTAGACCTAACTTAAATGTTTTTTTAAAAAGGACATTTTATAAGATCGCTGTGTTAAACCGTTTATGTACCTAGGCTTAATTTATCCCTACAGCACCTTAGTGAAAAAATAATTCCTACCACACAATAGAGCATGACAGCCCTGCTTGGAAAGGGCCATTTCAGATGCATATTATTTTCTTTTTCTTTGCTTAATTCCATACCTCGTTTATATTAAATTCCGCCAAACGCCTAATGTGGGCCAGCTGCTGATTGGTGTGCGTTAATAAGCGGAACATCTGCTTATATTCAAGGGCTTGTTTGCTTTCGGAGCAACAAGAGGCAGCTGGGATATGCATGAAGATAGCAGCAATTTTATTTGCACAATCAAACCTCTAATCCTACCTTAATGTTGCATGAATGATACTACATAATGCCATGTTTTCAGTTGTGTGCCACTTTAGGTTTGTATTTTCCTCTGATGCCTCAATGGGCAACCCATGGCCCAGAACCCAAGGAATTTCATAGACAACCAGAAAGAAGTCCAACAATTCAGGCAAAGAGATGGTATATAGGGACTTCTCATCCGTCCATCCAAGCCATGGGGTATGCTGTTGGATCCGCAGGACACAGTTAGTTTTTTGTGTTCCTGAACCTAAAATCTAGTCCAACAAGTATGGTGTGACGGGGATCTGGGGGTGATTCAAATGTGTACCCGAGTAGCAGATCTGCCCACCTCCCCAATCCCAATAAGGCCACATACACTGAAACATTTTTCAAGGTTAACTAAAGTGGATGTTTTCTAGTGGATTTTCTGTCACTTTGTTTCCCCCAAAAGTGATGTTTTGGGTATCTTTTCTTTACCCAAATATAACTGAAACCATAGAAAAGAAGAGAAATTTTTAAAAAAAAAAAACCACTTTTTTTAAAAAAATTCCCCCACAACCAGTCTCAACCGCCACAGCCTTGTTCTTTTCCCCAGGTACCCCCCACAACGTTAAACCGTGGCAAATGCGGCTCTTGGCTGGCCTTGGGGTCCCCCCCTGGGAATTTCCTAGGGAAAGTTGGGAAATACAATTAAAAATAAGTAACCAAACCAAAAAGTAAGCCCCACAGGAAAAATATCTGGCTTGTGGTCTGTGGTGTTTTTATGGTGTCCCTTTATAAGTTAAATGGTTGACAGATGAAATAAACCCTAGTAAATAAGGCCAATTCCTTTGGTTTGGGGGCAAGATTTTTTTTTTATTCAGAAGGAGGTTGTTTTTGGAAATTGGTCACCCCGTTTCCACTCCTTTGGGGTGTGGGTGTGTGTGTAAAATCATTTTTAAAGTAAATTAAAAAGTGCTTTAAAAAAATAACCAGTTGTTTTTTAAAAAATTTTATTTTTTAAAATAAAATCGTGTTTAAACTTGTATTGTTATATATTTTTTTATATATAATTCCTGTTTGAAGAAGACCAATCTATGTTTTAAAAATAACCTTACAAAATGTGGCCTTGGCTTTTTTCCGATGTGTTTTGGTAATTGTTAGTGTTTCTTTTTTTGTTAACATGGTGGAACTTGGCTTTGTTCTGAGTCAACAGCTTCTGGGGGAAAAAGTGTGATACAAATAAATTATTAATATGAATAGTTCCCTCGTAAGGCCCTGAAGTTGGTGTGACGGGTCCCACCCCATTGGTTTTTTTCCATGAGCAAAAAAGAGGGAAAGCCCGGAAAAAAACCCCCTGGGCCCCACACTTCCCTTTTCAAAATCCGAATTTCATGGGAAGAGGGGTTCCCTGAATCAATAACAAAATGCAATGGGGTGCAAAAAATGAAAGTCGAAAAATGGAAAAATAGGCAATTTTGGCCAGGAGAGCAGCCCCAATTAAAAAAAAAAAGTTTTTTTATGGGTTTTTTTTTTTTCAAAAAAAAGAAAGTTGGGTTTGTTTTTTTTCCCATTCATTTTTTCTTTCAACAATCTTTTTATTGTCCCTCAAGGGGCAAATGCCCAGCCTAAGGCCCAATGCAGTTAGCCTTGGCCCCCCCTGCATCCCATCCACAACAAACACATGAAAGATACTCTTAAAAATGGGCCCCCAGGCCTCCAAAGATAAGAGGGAAACATGGCTTCCAAAGAGAGGGAGGGGCCCTCACTCTTCTTCCCAGTTGACCGAAACCTTTTTCAATTTTGCCATACATCAAAAGTTTAAAAAGCTCTTTTTTGTTTTAAAGTAAAACCCAATAAACCCAAAACCGACCCCTGGTCTCCACAACCTCTGAGCGGGAAATTTTTTTTTAAAACAGCTGTGCCAAAAAAAGTTTAAATGAACAGCTGGAAGCCAAGCTAAATTATACGGGAAGGGGCGGACATTAAGAACTAATTATTTGTTCAACTGGAAAAATTAACAAGTTAAAATTGTGGGAAGAAATAAATGCCAAAAGCCCTTTCCATTTGTTTAAGGAAAAAGCCAAAATCCCGAATGTGAAAACCTCAATTATTACAAAATGTTTTTGGGTCCCAATTTGTCATTCAAATAATGTGCTTTCAAATGCTTGTGGAAAAAAAATGGTGTACCACACAAAAAAAGGTAAACACATCAGATCCCAAATTAACAAGGAATCAATCACATGTTAAAGTTTAAAGGTTAGGTTGTGAAGCCCTTGGGCAAAAGCTTCCGTTTTCGTGTGCCTCTGCACGGAATAAGTCCTAAGGTAGGTTGGATGTGGACAAATACTTTTTTTAACTTCTACTATAATTATACTTTTTTGTTTACAACTACTATAAATACTTTTTTACGTTTTTTTAAAGACTGTTTTTTTAAATTACATCCATCTTAGGTCAGAGATGGATGATTCCACTGCATTTGCAAGAAATCTCCTGTTGATATCTACAATGCTTGACTGGAGATCGTAGCGACTCTTTGTCCCACTATCATCATCTAGCACTCATAAGAGCCACTGAGTCCCAGACAGCTCCTGATAACTGAACTGAAACCAGATCATTCAACCTTCTTCTTCCCCACATGGGAAAAGATGGGAGAGCAATCTTGAGTCCCTCAGGTGAAACTCCCAAGAGTATCCTTGTAGACTAGCTGAAATTATCAGCCCTGCATAGGCATGAGCTGGCTGATGCTTTTGCCCTTTTATACCATCTGGACCATAAAGAGTTTAGGATGGGGTAATCTGACTCCTGCCCCATTCTACTCCCTGCCACCACCAAAGGCTCTGCTCACAGGGAAAGGTAAGGAAACTGCCTTCTTTTGAAACAGCTTATTGGTCCAAATAACTCACTGTTGTGTACATGACTCCAGGGTCTCCAGGTGTCTCAAGGGCTCCAAGGGCTCAAGCTGGTGTCCTTCTGGCCTTCCTGAAGATGCTAGTGATAGAAATTGGGGATCTTTTGCATTAAACATGTGTTTTGAACTACCGTAGAACTATGACTCAAACCTCTGTGGAAGAGATGGAGGGGGAAACCCATCAGTTTTGCTTTCTCCTGCCTTGAGACTTTTAACCTCACATTCCATCCATTTCAGATAATAAAAAATGTGAATTTTGGTTTATTATTCAAAAAATGATCTGAAACAAAAATTCTTCATCATGTGCAGCAGCCAGATTCAGGAAACACAGTTACTCTGAGCATAAAAGAGATTCTGTTGTACTTGCTTGCCATACAACTGTTAAAGATGAGAAACATTATAAGGGGGAAAAGAGAGATGGTAATCCTGACACATTCAGACTTGGATAGACTAATCTGTCAGTTTTGTTTTCTCATACATTCACATTACAGTTGACCCTCCTTATCCTCGGATTTTTTTATCCACGGATTCAAGCATGCAATGCTTGAAAATACTCAAAAAAGTATAAATTCCAAATAGCAAACCTTGGTTTTCCATTTTATGTAAGGGACACCATTTTTATCTGCCATTATATTTAATGATACTTGAGCATTCACGAATTTTGTCAGCCACAGGGGATCATGGCTGACATTGTCCTATTGTATTTAAAACAAATCAAGTTTTTTCAATATTGAATATAAGTAAATGTGTGTCTCTTGATAAATGAATCACACTGAAATTCTCACATGTATATTCTGTGGGGGTAGGTGGAAATATCAAAGAGTACTTGGAAACTGCCCTCAAGAATTCATAGGGTTCCCACTTTCTACTTTAATCATACCTGCTGTCAAGTACAAAATCAGGCTTTGATCTGAAGATTGTGTATCTGTTAACTCCAGACAGATAATGAGAACTAAGATGATTATTTTGACAGCTGTCAAATGTCAAAGACTTTAAATCTTTACTCCATCTCATGATTCAGCAATCTGGCTCAGTTTCAGTCTCAGATATGTTTCTGTGATAGCTTCATCTCGCTGTCATTCTTTCAAGAAAGTTTGACTGTCTATGAAACAGTGAGTCAACCTCCATTTCAAGTGACCCCAATGCATAATGAGGGAGCGGAAGAGGAGCAAAACTTGGGAAAAATATTTAAGGGACTCTAACTCCCACAATAGACAAGCCAGCAAAGTCAGTGGCCGTGCCATCTAGGGAATTTGAAGAACTGTAGTTCAAAAACAGTTACTTTTCCAGGAAAGTAAAAGGAATAGCCACTTTATCCAGGGTTGTATTGCTCCCCCCCCCCCCCCGATAAAAATTTGTCCTTATGACCCATTGCAACTGAAATTCAGAATTTAGGAAACTACACAACAACCATATGCCTGGTCAAGACTAGTCCCATTACACTGTGCTGATAGACTCACTCAGCCATATATTCACAGGCTGTCTATCTGCAAGATGCTACATCTAAGCCTCGGCCGCTGATTAACAGGATGGGAATGCCCTACTGCCATGTAGTACTGTAAGGATTACTAAGATATGGGCCTAAAAATGTAAAAAGTAAGGATAGCCCAACATATTTTGCAGCTTAAGATAGAACAGCAAATGGCGCCCACCCACTCACATCCAAAGTCTGCCAAGTAATTTTGGCACATGTAATAGAGATTCCCACAAGTATCTCTTCTTCACCCACTCCATCTCCAGTTCACATTATAAACCCAATAATAATTAATTTTAAATAACTCGTTGCACTTACAGGATGCACTATTTGCTGCCCTTACATGACACACACAATCTGCTTCCTGAGGCAACTCTGCTCAGCACACCTGTGCAGTTCCCCAACTTCATCAGAGGTTACAAGAGGATTAAGCAACAGCAGAGCACTGCTTTAGTACATTGTGCCTAGTGTGTTAAAAATAGGAGAGTCGCAATTGACTCGATTAATTAATTAATTAATTAAATCAGCCTAATTAAATTTATTTTACTAATAAAATTACATTTTAATCTCATGAAAAGTTAATTGAGCAAGAAAATACATCTCTTTTAATACAAGTACTTTTTAAAAATGAAAGTGATCTGGAAATAGTATTTTAGCAGATAGTGCTGGGGAAGGGCTTAGTAGCACTACACATGCTTAGTACAGTATGTGCAAGATCCTGACTTCCGTATCATCTCCTGGTAGATTTGAGAAAGATTCCAGTACGAAACCCTGAAGAGCTGCTATCAGTCAATGGAGACAATGGATAAATTCACACAGGATGAATGATATGCTATCTGTGCTGGATAGTATGCTGGTGTTACCAGATTTAAATTCTCAGTTCATATGATGTGCACTAGCAAAACATACTCAGGTGGAGCCATGTTGGCCATACATACAGCAAAATACAACAATTTCAAAATTTGTTGGTCAGGAGGGATATGCAGATGCCACTCTGCCTCTTGTCTATGTAGGGACTGCGAAATAAAGACCCTGGATTTTACAAACAATCTGAACTGACAATGGAAGTTGCATCTGAGACTCAAGAGCTTAGCACATTTACTTTTCAGCCCAATGTGGGCACGAGACAAGATCAGGCTGGAATGAGGAAAAACAGGTTTTATTGCACATGAAATTACTGCTGTGCTGCCACCCGACCATTACCCATCCCCAAGCTGCACTCTGCCAGCCGATTTTGGTAGAATGGAAAGCTTCCGTTGTACCAAAATCGCTGGAAGAATCACAGCTGGAGGATGGGTGATGCTCGGGTGGCAACGCAGCAGCAATTTCATGTGCAATAAAACTTGGTTCTCCCCCGGTCCGGCCCGAGCCCGTCCTGTGCTGGATCAGGCTGAAAATGCATGTCCAATAAGCTCAGTATAAGCCTATAGTTATAACATCATCTTTTCTTTTCCTGCATGATTTTTAACATCTTTGCCTGATAAAGAAACCAACGGAGCTTCTAAAGCTTGCATGATGTATTTTCTTGCTTTTTAGTTGGCCCAATAAAAGTATTGCTATTTTGTGGATTTTGGATTTGTTATGTGATAATTTCAATTTGTTCTGACTATAGCTGCTTCTTGGAGTGATGTGTTTTGTTGTCCTGAGATCCTACACTCCTTTTGTCTCATCCTATATTGATGATTTTTGGCCTCATTAACAAAGTCCTGCCTCCCTTCATTCTCAACAAGCCACATTTTCAGTCTCGTTGTTTGGCCCACATGTGTGTGCAGCCCTCCAGAAATTGTTGTGTGGAAGCACAGTAGCAACACCACCTAAGTCCTCCCACCATAACCAGCACCCTCTACCCACTCCCCCCCTTTTCCTCATGGACATTTCCAAATTTGGCATGATGATTTTTTACTGGAAAAGGGTGGGTGTGAATTGCTGCTTTCCAGAAAGCGAAGCGGGTGGCACGGATTTGGAGGGAGGCACACTTTTTTCCTTCTCAGGGAAGAGCTCTGCTGTTGTAATCAGGCTTTCCTCTATCAGTGCTAAAATCAATATATACATGCACAAGAATCCTTTCAGGTTTTCCCTTCCACTACCTTTCTTTCAAGGGGGGGGGGGGAGGCATAGAACAGTAAGTTCAATTGAAATCAACGCAGCTTACTCCTGAGCAGACATGTTTAATAAGCATTCAAAAACAAGACAGATGAATTAAAAGTCTCTTCCCTCCCCGTCCCAAAGCAGGCTTTCTTTTTGCAGTTCCCCTCATATAGTTGAATTTTCCTGCAATTCTATATGGCAGTGAGGTTTATTTCTGAATAGATCTGTACTGGATTGTAAAGTATAAAACTTCAAAAGATTAGGAATCATTGAAAAATTAGCATTTAAAAATGAAACAGAGGAAACGAAATGTTTATCCTAAATAAGAATTACCTTAGGCTGGTAAGCTATTGTACAGTTCCTCCAACAGTTCAAAATGAAATACAGTAGTGAGATACAAATTTAATGTAAAAATGGAAGCATTCAGTAGTAAGAAGAGTATTGATCTTTGTGTGGATTTGTGTTATATTGAGCTAATAGACCATTATAATAAAATAATAATAATAAAAATTTTATTTGTATTTTCCTGCCACTCTCCACGGATCAAGGCGGGATTACAGTCAATATCAAAATTCCACAAAACATCACAATTATTGGCTTGATAGTTTTCTCTATTCTATTTTCTCCAAGATGGCCCCTCTTCTATGACATACACATGCATAATCTAAGAACAAAGAAAGCATCATTTTTTGCTTAATAAATACTATTTTTATGAAAAGATGCTGACAAATTCTCGACCCAAACCACTTCCCAAAATCTGAGCATAATTTTGTCACTGTAGCTTGAACACGTATTCTTTTGTATTGTAAAATTTCAGAATCATAGCTCTAATTTCTGGATTTTTTTCCCCAGGTCATTGATAGAATCATGTCAACAAAAATGTAGAATGTTTAAGTGCTGAATTCTGGACCATCATGAAGTTCCTGTTCCTGCAAAAGAAAACTCCAAAGGAAAACCATGAATGTATGATAAAAATATTGAGTGACAAGTATCTTGGAGGTGTTCAACAATCTCAGCGCCTGAAATTGTTGAGTGTGTTCATGACCTGATCTTGTTAAATCAGTGAATCTCAGCTAAAACAATTGCTGAGACTCTAGAAATATCCTGTTAACACACTGGGTTTACCATTCATGAGTAGTTGTCTATGCAGAAGCTGTCAGCCAAATGGGTGCTGAAATGTTTGAACACTGACCAGAAATGAAATCAAATGGACACCTCCAAGTTGATTTTGCATCATTTTCAGCAATCTTGTGATCATTTCTTGGAACAACTCATCAGTAGAAGCATTCAGATTCTCCATGGCTGAAGAAATTCAAGTCTCAAAGGTCAGCAGGAAAGGTCATGGCCACAGTTTTTTGGAATAAGGAAGGTATTTTGATGATTGTCTTCAAAAGAGCCAAACAGTTAATGCAGAATACTACTCTAACTTGCTGAATAAAGGAGGCATTCAAGGAAAAACTGTGAGGCAAGATGCAGAAAGGTGTTCTCTTTTTGCAGGACAATACACCTGCTCACTGGCAAGACAATGAATGTTTTAAAGGATTTAGGGTTTAAATGCATAGACCATCCACCCTATTTACCAGACCTTGCTCCATCTGACTATTTCCTGTTTAGAAAGGGTTTGAAAGGAAGGAAATTTTCAAATGATTCAAAGGTAAAAACAGCAGCAGAGCAGAATTTCAGTGACCAGACATCAGAAATTTTTTGGAAGGGTTAAAGAAACTTGAGAAACAATGTTCCAAGTGTGTCAAACGTCGGGGTGAATATGTGGAATAGCATAAGTTTCATGGCTCTAGGTCATTCCCTTTTTGGTCAGGCCAAGAACCTTTTGGCACCCCCTCGTATCCATACACAAATATAAGTGAATCCAATCAATTTGTTAATCTATCAACAAATTCATATGATTAATCAATGTCCATTAGTTTATTCAGGTTGCAGCCCCAGTGTAAAATAATGCTGTCTGAAAATGGTAAAAAATAAATGGGAAATTAATATCCTAGACAGAAAACTTTTTCTGAATTTTCTTGTAATGTCATAGATCAGCTTTAAATATCAAATTTATGTCTGCCAAGTTAATACTGCAAAATGTGATTTCTCAAGCCACTGTCAATTGATGGCAGATTACACATTTGATGAGTAACCTAACAGCTTTCCGAGAAAACTCTAAAACATTTTCTTACACATTATGCCATCTATAGCATTTTAATTAAATATGGAGCTTATGGTAAGCAATGTGCACAGAATCTGAATGACATGGTTGTCCCTGTAACAACTGAAGTATGGTCTCAGATATCCTTCAGAAATAACTGGCTAGTATGTACTGAGATACAGTAAAATCTGCCCCTTACAAATCATCGAACATCAGAGTGATATCAGTAAGTACCCTGTTTAACACCTGAATGATTTTTGATACTTGCATTTGATTGCTCAAAGATTATAAGAAAATTCATGACATTACAAGAAAATATTTTTTGCACAAAGCAGGGATTACATACTTCACACTGAACAGCTTTAACCTAGCATGTATTTTTAGAAATTGGATTGAAATGAGGAGGGTAAGAACAGCCTGCTTCTTTTGCTGAAACACTTGAAACAGCAGCCCCTTGCATTAACTCTGCTGGAAAAAGTTCATACTGAAAGTGGAAAAATCTATGATTACATTCCAGACTCCTTCCACACGACATTTTACTTTTGGAGTGTTGTAGCAATGAACTGTGACCAGAGAAAATGGGACGTTGGGGGCAGAAAAAGTGAGCATGGATTAAGATAGAGATATCAACTAAATTGTAATTTAAATATTGGAGTGGGAGGGAGATATTCTTTTTGTCCATATTTTTTTTTAAAAAAATTCATATACAGTAATGTTTTTAACCTAAAAGCTAGCAAGCAACTAAACAACTACCAGGTTATATGACCTTATTTAATGATATATACACATTTTAATGTTAGATGCACAGGCTAAGGAGTTGCCAACTAAAATTCATCTGGCCTGTAACATAATGACACACATTTACCATAGTGTGTATACAACAAATTTTTGCAGAGGATGTGTTGTTCACTTGCAGGAAAGGTGATATTAAACACTTGAATGTTAGGAAAATCTATGATGTTTTTATTGTAGGCTGGAATTGATTATTACCATTAGAGATACATAATCTATACATTCATAACTGATTAGCATTCAAATGTGAAGAAAAAAGAATGGACAATCTAAAGGCTTCATTTTTTTTTTTCAGAGGTGCATGATTCAATGGCAGGAATTGATATGTTTATAGCAACCAAGATGTCACAACCAGTAATTTAAAAAAAAGGATTATATCAGATAAAAGAGAGGAAAACAGAATGCTCTTGGAGACTGAAGGAAAACTTGCTGAAAGATAAAGTAGTAAAGAAATTAAAAGTGGTCTTAAAACTATATTTTGAAGAAAACAATATCTGAGAAATAGCCAGTAAGACGGAATGGGACGCCAGTAAGGCTGTGGTAAGAGGATCTCTAATAAAATATAGTATGGAGGGGGGAAAAGGAAAAAGAAAGAGAATAAGATTACAAAAGAATTAAGGCTCAAGGAAGAAGAATGGAAGAATGGTGGAAACAAATTTAAAATATAAGGTGCAAATGTTACAAAAACAGCTAAGATCACTAACGATAAAAGAAATGGTAAAAAAATTACAAATGATCAAGCAAAATCACTTGGAGACTGATAACAAACCCGGGAGAGCATTGGCCAATAAGCTAAGGAAAGAGAAACTGATCACAGAAATAAGACATTCTGAAAAAATATACACATATCAAAATAAAACAAAAAGATTTTACCAATTATTTTGAAAACTTGTATAAGAATATGACAGAAGGAGAAAAAGAGAAGAGAAAGATTAAACATTTAGAGAAGCAAAAGATAGTACAACCAAATGAAGAAGAAGAAAAAAATTCTGAACCAAAATTTTACTGTAAAGGAAATCTTGGAAGCAATTGAGAAAATGAAAATTGGGAAGGCAGTAGGACTAGATGGCCTATCGGCTCTTGTTAACACCATTAAGAGATTCATTTAATGATACTAAAAGGAATGGACTTCCAGATTCATGGAAAGGTACATATATTACAGTAATCCCTAAGGAAGATAGAGACAACAGTGAGGTAAAAAATTATAGATCAATTTCATTAATAAATAATGATTACAAAATATTTACCTCAATTATAGCTGAAAGACTCTTAAAAAATATTAATGGAACTAATACACAAAGATCAAAATGGGTTTCTCCCAAAAAGACACATAAAAATAATATGAGGACAGTGCTCAACATCATACAATACAGTGCGTCCATGTTATTTGAGCATATGTTTAAAGCCGTGCGGGAGCGCATCCCATTTGCATGAATGGGGCATGCTACCGTGGCATGTGCCCCATGCACTGCCGCCATGCCACCACAGGCACAAGCCCCGTTTGTTTGAATGGGGCTTGAGTATCCACGTTTTACGCGGGGGGGGGGTGTCCAGAATGGATCCCCCATGTAAGAGAAGGGCAGACTGTACTTTGAACATCACAGTGAGAAAAAACTAGCGATGATCTTTTTAGATGCGGAAAAAGCATTCGATAAAGTGAGCTGGCAATTTATGGGTGAGGTAATCAGTAAAATGAATATGGGAGAAACTTTTGAGAAATTGATAAAAGCAATATATAAGGAACAAAAGGCACAAATAATAAATATTGAGGAAACGACAACATATATAAAAATTGAGAAAGGGACGAGACAAGGCTGTGTCCTGTTGCCGCTATTGTTTATTATTATTTTGGAAGTATTAAACAATAGAATAAGGGAAGAACAAGACATACAGGGAATCAAATTAAAAGGATTTAATTATAACATCAAAGCTTTTTATAAAATCAAAGCCAGCCAGATTTGCCCTTCTTTTTCTCTCTCCCATCCCTACTTTCCAGGGGAAAGATAGGACACCTAAAACAAGGACCTGAGAAAGTGTGTGTGTGTGTGTATGTGTGTGTGTATGTGTGTGTACCGTAAACCTTTATTATTTATTCTGTCTTCAAACAGTGACATGACCAATAAAAACACTTCACATATCCAGTCTTAGACTGGGGCAACTACCAACCCTCTCTACTCTTACTCCTAACCACAACCACTACCACCTCAACTGCTCCTACAGCCCCAAACTCAAGTTCCTATACTTTGTAGTATCTTTCTCCACACTCTGGATCTGAGGGATACACGACAGAGAAGAGTCAAAGATAAAGCCAAGACTGCGGGCTTGCTGGACTGGTTGAATGGAATGTTGTCCACAGAGACAGAAAAGGAGTTGTGAGGTTGGGCTTAGGAGGAAAGACGAGCTCCGTCTTGACATGTTGAGCTTCAAACGCGCTGGCGCATCCACTGTGAGACCGCTGTAAGGCAGACGAGACTTGCTGTTCAAGCCTTGGAGAAAGGTCAGGGGCAGAAAGATACAGCTGGGTGTCCATCGGCATACAGATGGTAGGAAAAACCAAAGAGCTGTGAGTTTCCTAAGGACAGTGTGTAGAGAGAAAACAGAAGGGGACCCGAACAGAGCCCTGGGGAACTCCAACAGATAAGGGAACAGGAGAAGAAAGTCAGACCCCCTGCAACTACTGCAAAAGATCTGTCAGACAAGTAAGATCTAAACCAGTCGAGAACAGAGTCTGAGACCCAAGGTCAGAGGAATGTCATAGGAGACAGTGATCAACAGTGTCAAGGCTGCAGACAAATCGAGAAGAATGAGAACAGAGGAAAGGCCATTAGCCCTTGGCCTGTAAAAGGTCATTCAGATCTATTGAGGGCTGTCTCTGTGGAATGCCTTGGGCGGAAACCAGACTGAAAGGGATCAAGGATTTGATTTGATAATATTCCAACCAATTTATCATTTTTCCACTGTGTCTCTAATTCTTGCTTTGATCTTATTTTTATTTCTCCCTTAGCATCTATTATTATAACTCCTTATAACCACAGTTGTTTATCTTTCTTTACTTCTCCACTAAAGAAGGCATTTTGAATCGATATCCATAATGGAATCCCACTATAAAACTTTCTTTAATTACTTTCCTGTTGTATTAATGATCTTCTTATTATGTGGTTTTTAAATTCTTTATCAGTTTTTTCCATTCCATATTCTAAATAGGCATGCCATCCATATTTCAAATGACCGCCTCTAAATCTGTTATATAAGTTTTATCCAATTTGATCCCGTTTTGAAGCCTAACAAAAAAACACGCATATAATACAATTTAAGATCTGTAATGAACATCCACCCTATTTTTTAAATATATTCCTTTAATCCTGGCCTTTTTGCCTCTCACACAAACTTTCCCAATTCTTTTTCCAATCTCTAAATATTCCATTATTTGTAATAATTGGGAGGTTCATAAACAGAAAGATTAATCTAGGTAGGATGTTCATTTTTATCACCGCGATCCTTCCTGAAAGTGATAAATTTAGTTTATCCCATTTTTTCAAGTCCATACTTACTTTTTGCCACATAGATCTATAATTGTTTTCATACAAATTGGTGTTTTTCTCTGATAACCATATCCCTAGTACCTTACTTTTTTCCTTTTTGAATGCCAGATCTCTTTACTAATTCATCCTCTTCCTTTTTTCCTAGATTTTTTGTTAACATTACTGTTTTTGACTTATTTATCTTAAATCCAGATAAATTTCAAATTATTTATTTCCGCTAATACTACTCCAAATTCCGTGTAGGATCTTCCCACTATCAAAGCCATATCATCAGCATAAGCCTTCAGTTTAATTTCATGTCCCTTTATCTTTAATCCTCTTATTTTCTTTTCTCTCTAATTGAATTATTTAGTATTTAGGAGAAACTCTTCTAGAACATGGCCACATAGCCCAAAAAACCCACAAAAAAACTATATCTATGAATTGTTCTAAACCAAAGATGGGATAATTTTTTAATGTATTATTGAATCATTTTTAATGAAATGCAGAGCATTGTATTAGTAAATAGAGTTTGTGTTTTTGTTTTTCTTGTTTTGATGGGAGTCGCCCATACATCATTTTCTCTGTCTGCCAGTACAAAAGCACTGGTGAGAAAACAACGCTTTCCGAAGTGACGGGAAACAAGTGGAGAGTCAAAAATAAGCATGACAATAAATATAGTCCCAAATCCAGGCAGGAAATAGTTCAAAGTGCACTCCAAATGGTTGGAAAAAAGATCGACTACAATGTAGTCACAATGAACTTTGAGCATTTTCCAACAATCTACGTTAGGGCGGTACGATGTGACCAGGTAGGTAGTACTGGACATTTCACTTGGAGGTAATAAATAATTAACTTTTTGTATCAGTTGTGTGCTGAAGAAAATGGGAGTAGATAATATGGTACATACTTTTTGTCTAGTCTAGATCTGAGTTTCTGAGAGGCTGTAAAGGGACACAAAACTGGAAATTTGTGGTCATTTGGCAAAGGCTTGCTAACTAGGCCAGAAACTAACAGAAAATTTGAATAATTTGCCTGTCAAATAGAGCCTTTTCTGCCCACCCAGCCCCTTTTCTTCTTTGTCTTCTGTCTATCTGGATGGTTTTTCATCAGCATCGCACTGGGATGGTGACGAAGGGGGCTGGAGAAACACAGACTTTTGGTATCTAGCAGCAGCAATGGAGATTATCACAACATTCTGTATCCTGTTTCTCCCAACAAGATACAGTGGTACCTCGGGATACGAATACCCAGGTTACGAATTTTTCGGGATACGAAAAAATCTCCATAGGAATTATTGTTTCGGGTTACGAAGTTTTTTCGGGTTACGAAAAAACTCCGGCGCTATTTTAAATGGGCCGCGGCGGAGAGCCGCGGCTTTTTCCCCATTTCGCCTATGGCAATTCGGCTTACGAAGGTTTTTCGGTTACGAAATTAGCCGCGGAACGAATTAATTTCGTACCCGAGGCACCACTGTACATGCCTGTTTAAGTACCAAAGATGAGTCTTCCCATGGCCAGGCATATGCAGCCGTCTGCGCCCATCTGCAAACCGTTTATCCCATGGCTTTTCAAAGTGGGATTTTCCCATCCTTGAAAAGCTGTGGGATAAGCCCATGCTGCAGATGGGCAGCTATGCCCAGCCATGGGTGAATGCAGTGAGACCCATCTTTGAACTTAACCATGCATGTATCCCATCAGGGAAAGATGGGATACAGCGTGGGCAATAATCTCCCATGTTTTTGCAGTAAGCAATGCAATAAAGCTTGACCTGAGAAAGATTGGGCTTAGCTGTAGCCAATCTACTAGCTCTGGGTGCCTGCCTACAACAGGCAATGTACAGCTGCTCTAAGACTCCTTCCTGAGTGTTGTGAGCAGCCGAATAGAGAGAGGGGGGAAGAAAATAAACTTGCTGCACCAGCTACCCCCTATCACATTTTTAAAAAAGGTATAAATCTAGCAGTTTGGCTACCCCAATGGAAAATAACAAGGTTGGAGGCTGTTTAAAGAAATAGTCTTCCCAGGATGCATTTTGAAAGAACCTTTGTACTCTCAAGAAAGTTCAAAATGTTTTTCTTTACTTATTCAGCTTACCTGTTGTTTCATTTCATATATGCATCTCTGAAGATGCCAGCCACAATGCTGGCGAAACATCAGGAAGAAACTCTGCTAGAACATGGCCACATAGCTCGAAAAACCCACAAAAAACTATATGCATATTGTTTTGTAAAAAAACAACAACAACCCCCCCCCCAAGTTCTGCTCTTTTTGTGCAGGAACCTATCCCTATTCTTGTCTAGTTATTTCAGATCTGATACCAAATTTTCCGTTAAAGAAGTAATTCTTGGGAACTGCATCCACATTTTTAGTTGAGATATACTTGTTCTACGTTTAGAAATTTAATTTTCAATTCAAGAATCACAATATCAACTCCAGATTCAAGTTGTCTTTAAAGAGCCTGAAGATGGTAGTGGATATTGGAGGTCTTTATGTCTATTGTACTTTCCAACCAATAGTACTCAGGTATCCTTTATACGGAGCTAAGTTTAATATTGTATTTCTAAGTTTTGAAATGCTGAGTTTATTTCACTGTTATACCTAACAATTAGAAATTGTCTTTTAAAGTATAGACAGCTTTAGCAAAGTTTCAGATAAATATTGTTGGGAGATCAATGCTGTGTATAAAAACCCTTAAACTCTTTTTCCTGCAGTCATAGGGAGCTGGAATTCTCGGGGCAGTTGGAACTGTTTTAGCAGCCACTGCAGCATTGGTTTTGGGGTGATGAGATCACTTGGCCGTCAGTAAGATGGTTTTCAGGTATGACGAATAGCATGAACAATCCAATGAGTGTTTGCTTGTTATTTGACTTGATGTTTTAATTAAGAGGGGAGGGAGGGGAGGTTTGGAGGGTCTAGTACACCTGGTTGAAATGAGAGCTCCACCATACCATAAGTAACTATTGGAATCTAGGGAAAGATAACACTTGTATTTTTTAACTTTCTGGTGTCAGAGATTCAGACATTCTGAGCAGCCTCTTCCTTCCCACTCAGGGACGTAGCCAGGATTTGGGGAAAGGGGCGGGCAGACTAAGTGCCACCACTTTTGAGAGCTAAGAGCCCCCAGGCACAGAGAAAGAAAGTCAAGCATTACTCAGGAAGGGGAAAGAGGCGGGGGAGGGGGCTGCTCCACTTCAGTGCCATTGCCAAGGGCTCATCGGTTCTTCAGGGGAAATGAGAGGCAGGAAGTCGTCTTTTGCGGGGAAGGAAAAATAAGCAAGCTGGGACAGGGAAGTTTTTGAGTAGGTGGAGAAGTTTGCCCTTAGAGTGAAGGGATGGGGGAGGAAAAAGAGAAAAGGGGCTTGCTCCCTGGCTCCTTTTCTCAGGAGCTCCCACTGCCCTTGCGCCTTCCCCAAGCCCACCGCAGGGAGCTCTGGCTGAGTGTTGCCAACAAGCCTCAAAGATAGTCCCGGAATGTTTTACCAAAATCCCCGGAATTCCCCATTACCCAAAATATTTGGTCAAAATCCCAGAAATCCCCGTAATGTTAATATTAGTGGGTTATTAACAATAAACCAAAATATTCATAACCTTGGTGAGTGGTTTATCAATAGCCTACAATTTTGGGAGAATAAAGCCATTATGACAATGTGGTAAAATAAAACCAGTCAAAAATTATAACAATTTCTTTATTAAGAATTAAATATTCTAACGTGACATGCATGCAGGCACTTTATTAGTCTTATAAGGTTAAAACATGCTCAATATTAACCGCTAAGTTAAGTTAGGCCAAAACTTGACAAAATAATAACAATTGAAGGCACATAACATGATAAATTGAAAGCAATGTGAAAAATTATTTAGATATGGTCCTATTTACGAGGAAGAGACATATAAACAGGGCATCTTTACAAACTTGTCTCAGTGCCTCAATGGTTTGTTGTGGTTTAGTATATTGATTGAGGTGTATAAATTTACCATATAATTCAAAAGTCTAAACACACACACCGCAAGATCAAAAAGGTCTTAGGGCTTACAAAATAACAGCAGTCTATGCTCTCAGCCTCTGAGGATGACAATGGCAAAACCCCATTTGTTTTACAAAAATGACCCTGTCGTTGCATGGAGGTTCGGGCTGGATTGATGACCTTTGAGGGTCCTTTCCAGCTCTAAGGTTCCATGAATGAACAAATTAGATCTAACCTCCTTTACAGCCATGAATCCCTTGGGGAAGTCATGCTCTCCCAGCCTCAGGGGAAGGCAGTGGCAAACCTCCCTCTGAAGAAATCTTGCCAAGAAAACCCTGTGATAGGGTCACCATAATTCAAAAAAGACTTGAAGGCACACAACACACACACACCACAAACACACAAACACCGCCAGCGCAACAATAATAAACTACAAAGTTAATGTGACTGCTAATATTAAGAGCCATTATTTTATTATTATTATTATTATTATTTATTTATTATTAACCCAAAGCTGCTTTGGGTCCCAATTGAGGAGAAAAGTGGGATACAAAAATCGCCACCACTTATTATTGTTATTATTATATATAATAAAATAACCCAAAGCTGTTTGGGGTCCCACTCTGAGGAGAAAGGTGGGATACAAAAATCACCACCACTACTACTACTACTTATTTTTGTTGTTGTTGATTTCTTCCTGGGTTGGAGCCCTCTTACTAGGCGAACCTGCCCCCCTTCCAGCCTCTAGGGGGGCATTCCCACTTGGCAGATAAAACGGATTATATTGGAGCGATTCTGATTCGTATATGTTCTTTTCCCCAGTCCTGCCTTGCAAAAGGGTCATGTGTGCTCTTTTCCCACCCCCAAAACCTGCAAAATGTTTACAGCCCGTTTGGAACAGAGAAGAGTCTCTGTTCACCCTGCAGCCCTCCTTCCCCCATGATCCCTGGCTTTGAGGCACCAGAGAACCACCCAGCGAGGAAGAGAAGGTGTTCCTTCCCTCCCTCAAAAAAGGCACCAATTCTGGAGAGGGAGGCCCCTTTATTCCCCCAGAGGGGGGAAAGTGTGGATTCTTTGTTAATTGAGGAATGCCTGTCATTAATTATGTCATTTATTTGATCGTGAGATTTTTCCCACTGGTTGGAGGAGTTTCACTTAATTCTTCAACCTCACACACAGAAAACCATTCAAACCTATTGATGAAACCTCCATGCTCAAGGAAAATCTATCTTGCTTAGTACAAAACACCAAGCTAGGGTGGGAGAGGGAGGACTGCTGCTTTCCATTGGTCTGCCTTTGGGCATGGCCACATCCTTCCTCTCCTTCTGTAGAGAGACATTTTTTACAAGCGACTAGGGCTGAGCTTTTAATGCTGTGCGGTTTAAAGTTTTGTATCCAGTCTTTAATACATTTTATATCCAACTTCATAAATTTTAATCTTATAGGCATGCTCTTATTCCATCTTTGTATTGTTTTTTAAATTGTACTATATTGTTTTAAATGTGATGTTAGCTAAAGAAAAGAAATTAAAAAGTTTGCTGTTAACTTTTTTCTTCATAGCCTTATATCAATACAGGCATACTTCAGTTAACAAGCCTCCTGCCAGAAGAGATACAACAGTTGAAATGCTGACTGCTTTTAAAAGAGCATTAAAGACATATCTCTTCCAGCAGGCCTACCCAGTCAATTTTAAATCATGACTTTTTGATTGTATATGTACTTACATATCTAATATTTTATAGTGTTTATTTAACTGTGAGTTTGTGAATTTTTAATTATGTTTGTATTTTAATATGTTAACAATTGTTAAATTGTTAATGTGTCAAAATGGAGCCTTGGGAGAGACAGAATATAATAATAATGATAATGATAATAATAATAATAATATTTTATTATTATTAAAACACTCAAATAATCACAACCTATTTCAGATGTAAGATAAATATGTTTATGTGATATTTTGTTAAACTGATTGTTATTATAAAGCCCAGAAGCCAAATGGGAAAATTTAGAAAATTTCACATAGATGTCTAGAATAATATGTTGGCAAGAAAGAAGGGAAAACTGAAATGTAAAGAAATGAGCACACAGGGATAGAGGGAAGTCATAAGTGTTTAATGATTGGTAGAGATTACAAATGAATTAGAAGTTATAATATAAATAATGCAATAGTAAGATAGGTTGTTTTAACAGTGTTAATGTATTTTTTGAAAATACTCTGTATATGGAGAGATACATATATCATCTTTGCTTCCTTTCTTAATAAAAGAATAATATTTTTTTAAAAAAATAGCAACTGTCTAAAACCCAAAGAATGACACTTTTAAGCTTCCACTCACCTAGGACTTTATCACCCAGTGTTTGTTGCTGGGTTTTCTTGGTTATCCCAGGTAGACCTGTGTGTGAAATCTTATCACAGTCATGCGATTTTCACAAGATAATGACTCTTTTAAAACCCGATTGTTCCCCTTGTGATAAAGTCCCTAAACTAAAACATCCTCCTACAACTAGACATTTTTGCTTGAGTTTTTTTCACGATGGCTGTTATTTTTAAGTGTTAACAACAACATGTTGGTGAAGAGCTTTCTTTTCTTTTTTCCCTCAAGCAAAGTTTTAATTTACTGACTACCTAGGCAAGCATCTAATTAGCATTTGCCCTTGCGTTTCCAATTTGTTTGAATTGCCCTTTCTGTCTTTGGGACTGCAGCAGCTCATCCTGAATTTGTGAAATGATTTCCTGAGATGTTCTAAATAAGGTGATAAAAAGCAAGGAAGCCATGTTGACCAAAAAGAAGGAAAATCCAAAATCAATATTAGTGTAATGTTGTTGTTGTCATGTGGCAACTCCAAGGTGAACCTGTCATGGTGTTTTGTAGGTAAGTTTTTTTCAGAGGAGGATTGCTGTTGCCATCCTCTGAGCTCAGAGAGTATGGCTTACCACAGGTCACTCAGTGGGTTTCCATGGCTGACCAGGATTCAAACTTGGGTCTTCTGGCATTTAACGCCAGATAAGTAGCTAAAAATGTACAAGAAAGCAAATAAATTATGTTGGAAATGTAGGTTAAATTGGGTACATATATTCATTGCTGGTGGAGTGCGAAAAAGTGAGGAATTTGGAAGAGATAGTAGAAATATAAACAAGATCTTAGGTAAACTTAAATAAAACTCTAGATGTATCCTTCTGAGTATGTTGATGAATCTGGATAAAATATGGAAAAAACTGACCCTTGGAGCAGTAGGGTCTTATATGCTAGGAATTGGAAAAAAAAAACATACCAAAATTGGAAGAATTGATTAATTATCTATATGATTTATTACAGATGGAAAACTCTCTTGGATGATAAAGACAACTCCTGGGAATAACAGAAGAATGGGGGAAAGTATTAGAATTTATAAAGAAGATGTGGGGCCATCAGCTGTTATTATTATTCTTATTACATTTTTTATGAAGCGCTGCAATCTTTTGTTAGACGGTTCCCTGTCCTCGGGCTTACAATCTAAAAAGACATGACACAGAAGGAGAAGGGAGTGGTGGAGGGAAAGGGTAAGAGGTCCAGTAGTTCCTCTCTACTCCGAGCCTGGACAAGGCAGATGGACGGAGGGAGAGCTTGGCTTCAATTATATTGACTTGTATTTTTATCTTGTTATGTCTACCTAATATTTGATTGTTTTTTCTTTCTTAGAAGTCATGCTGGAATGGATTTTAGGCTATAGGAATAGCATGTCAATTAGTTAAAAATATAGAAACTAGATATGTAATCTCTTAGATTTAACTTGATTTGGAAATGATTTGGTAGACAAATAGGTTATCCATAGAATTACAATTTGTTTAATATGGATTGGATTTGATACATAACCTGATGTGCTATGATGGATTATAGATTAATAAAATGTGGATAATCAAATTCAGAGAGTTTATACATTAGCTATCAAAGGTGGAGGAGTTGTATGTTTGTGGAGAAGATGAAAGATATTAAAGGTAGAACAGACTTACATGAGAAACTGAAGAAGTGAAGAAGACGGCAAGACTAGTAATAAGTGAGATGATATAAAGATAGAAGAATTAATAAGTGATGATTATCTGTGCATTATACCTTTGTTTCGCTTCTGTTCTACTATTGTTTGTATTTGTTATGTATTTTACATATATAGATTAATAAACTTTATTAAAGAAAAAAGACTAGGTCTCCAGACTCCTAGTTCAATACTTAACCACTACACCACATTGGCTCTCGTAATGGTTTTTTTAGGCCAACCAAATTAACTGAGTGTACTTGATATCAAAGAAACCAGGAGCTGTTTGGTTTGCTTCCATATCATCTGAAGGATATGCAGCCTATAAAAAAAAGAGAAAGGTGTCACCAATAGGAGGGCTGTTGTCACCTCTTGGATCAGCAGACTTTCTTTAACCACAACCAAACTCTCCATAACCACTCTTTACTCCATTTTCTACTGCCCCTAGTTGGTTTGTGATCATCACTGCACATTTGTAGAGGTGTACCTCTACTATATAATTTCCATTCAAGGCTTCTAGTTAGAGTTTCTCACAAAATGCAATGAGGATAACCACTGGCACATTTGAAAGAGGAATATATCACCCTTAAGGAAAATAGAACAGCTGATTTCTCATAAGATCTGTATTGTCATCAGTTTGTCGAGACAAGGGATGTAAATATTGCTTCTCTCATTCTCACATGAAAGAATGGGCAATTGAGATATTTTCCCCTGTTGGCAGAGACCACATGGTTAGCCCATTTTTAAAATGGTTTTTCACATTTTGAGATTGTTTTGGTGAAAATTTCATGATGTTTTTTTGTTAAAAAAGATTTTAAGGGTATGCTTTTGTAAAAAAACAATGAACAAAGAAAACCAATAACAACAATTTTTTGCTATTGTTGCTCTAGTAATAAAAACTTTCATGAAAAATTTTGTAGTAGTTCATCATTATTTTCTTTGTGGCCTCTCATTGCATCAAGATAGTCTCTCTCAATGAGGATGAGGGGGGGAAATGAAATATTTTTAAATTCTCTTGATGGGATACAAATTTAGAAATCTAGAAATATAACACATTGCAATATAATGAATAGTGTGGATGACCTGTGTGCTGCTCTGGCCTGATCCTTTTGAATCCCAAGTGAGTAGACCCACTAAATAAATGGAATTTACATAGAGTTGATCACCATTCAGTATAATTGATTCACTAGGATGTTCTAGATGGGACTACCATATGGTTGAAGCCTCATGGGAAAGTGTCACACAATCTCAAGCTTCTCTACATATGCACATTCCTTATATATTTAGACACCCAGTATTATGCACTTTTCTACGTTCATAATTAGTTTGTGTCTTGGCATATTTTGAAAGCAAGCCTTTATCAGCCTGACAGCCTGCTGTCAGATGTGAATGCTGTTTCCTCTTTTTACGTGAAAGCTCTCAATTTGTTCTAAAACTCTTGAGTGTTATATTACATGATCTGTAAGCTCGGGTTGGTCGGTTTTTCTTTAACATTTGAATAAAGGTTTCATCTTGGAGTGATACATTTATATACGCCCTCTATTACAAGATACAAAAAATGCAAAGTGAAAGGGAACCAACTTATGTATGATCAAGTACTACAGCACACACCCATAGGCACTAAGGTTGGAAAGTTACAACTCTTTTTAAGTACTGTGTCCGTATTCCTTGTTACAGCAGTATTTAGTTTTTGTTTTTGTGCTTTTAGTAATCTACTGTTACGTGTTGCTATCATCCCCAAAATATTAGGTAAATGCAGCACTATTGCATGGTAGTGGCAAGATAAGAAAGCAGGCCTATTTTCCCTTCTGTGTCCCATGCACACCACATCATTCACTTCACTTGCGAGTGTTTTGATAGGGATTAGTGGATCTCTGGATCTGTATTAGGTCAATCTAGTAAATAACATGAGGATGGTTGAGATTGCAGTGCTTTCTACTTCATTATGTTCAGATAGCGTTACTCCCTCCCTTTGCTGACAGTTAATTTCTGCAGTGGGCCCTCCACATTCACTGAGGTTAGGGGTGTAGGGTTCCCATGAAAATGGAAAACTGCAAATAAAGAAACACTATTTTTTACCTGAGAGGATAGCTCTAGGAATCTCTGGTCCTCCAGCACAACTCTTTGGACAACATCTGCCAGAATTGTGTTGGAGGACCTACAAATGCCTAGAGAAGTGTACTCTATAGCAATCTCTAGAAGAAGTTGAACATGAGTTTCACTGGAAATTCTTAGAGAGAACTATAAATCAACCTGCAAATAATCAAAATCTACAAAAGTCAAATCCACAAATATGAAGGGACGACAGTCTCTTCTTTCTTCCAAGAATACTTCCAAGGTGAGAGAAAGCAGGACACATTTACGGAGAGTGGTGTTGAAGTGGATCACCAATGTGGCACCTTGTCTCTATAGGCTTGGAACACAACTGTGGAAAGAAGCTGAACTGTATTCAACTGGTAAACAATGGGTTACATTGCAAGAAAAACTCTTGTCTGGTTTCCCCTCTACAGTTCAACATGGGTAGGAGAGATGCCACCTTCTATTTAATATTTCCTATTCTTGTCTGACTGGAAGAAATCAGTAAACAAAAATGAAGACAAGTATTAAAACAACTGGGTGCTGGAAATCCTCTTGCATATTGGGGTCAAACTACAGGTCAAACTAAGATAAACAAGTAACATTGCGATGAGATCTTTAAAAACACACACACACCTCTGTAAACCTGTGAAGTCAAAGGAGATTATTACATGGAGGAAGCAAGCATCCTTCTCCGTCATTAAACCCAATTGGGTAGGGGGGGATTATCACACCCCGCGACCTATCCCATTTTTCCCATCTGTAAAAAATATTGACCTATCATTTGGTATTAACAGCCAGTCAAGTCAAGATTCAGTCAATATGCACTAGTGGGGAAAGTTTACACCTTCCCCATCAGATTGTATTTTTTTTAAAAAAAACGTGCAAGGGTTACAAACAGAGGAAAGGGGTGCATTATAAATCAATGGCTCTCTAATCCTACTCTAGCCTGGCTACATATTTGGGGATGGCAAATCCACATTTTAATCCAGGTTTTACAGGAGTTCTCTAGGGGGTTATTCAGATGGTAAAAATAATCGGGGTACAGAGTGGGTTGAACATTTATTGTTCACATGCATTTCGAATGCACCTTAAAGTTTAGAGGGGCTGCCAAAAATCCCATGTCAGCCGGGATAATCAGACTTGGGTTTCCATGCCCCCAAATTTTCCTAAAAGATTTCCCTTATCATGTGAATAACCAATGCATATAGACCCAGATTAAATTCTGCATGCCTTGACTGTTTTAGAATACACTCGCATCATCAGATGTATCCCCATGATGCAGATGTATCAACCACTCCATCTTTATTTGCAGTGCTGATACATATGAGCAACAGAACTTGCAGGATGCACAGATGCAGTTTTGATAATAAAAAAAAAAATAGCATGGACAACAAAATCAGATTGCATGAGATTTTATATAGTCACGCTAAAAAAAATGTCTGAAGAGTCCTAAGGGTGTATCCAGGCTGACTAAAAAGTCCAGAGTTTGTTCTTTCTAATTTTATATTGGGTTTAAAATAAATTGACCTGGGGAGATAGCATAAAAAGTCCCTGGTCTTACCTGACGCTGACACAAAATATTCTATAACAAAACATGATGGCTCTCCAAAATAAAATAGGAAAGAACAGGAACAAAATCTGGAACTTTCTGGTATTTTTAATTACCTTAAACTGCTGAAGCTTGTTCCTAAACAAGTTGGGCTTCTTTAAAATTAGCCAAACCTGAATGGTTCTACCACTTCACTGACATTTAGATGCTAGCCACCACTGCTGGGTTCACCATTATCCATAAGTGATATTCTTTCCTGTCCTGTTGATTTAGAGTATGGGAAAGGCGTGATAATGGTAGATATTCTGTTAGGCAATTTAGATGTTATAATTAAGATTAGAATATTTGTGTCTTCTAAAGGGGCTTTGATTGGTGACAGGTTATGATTTTTTAATTTAAAAATTGGGAGCATACATGCACTTTTACTCGTGAAAACATTTGCTTTTTCTTCCCATATGACCCTAGCCATTTCCACAGGAGGAGCAGTGGTTAGAAAAGGAACAGGAAATGAGTATGTTTGTTACAAGCATAAGTCGAGAATGAATTAAGGTATGGACATGGAAAATAAAAAGGGAAATATGGAAATCAGGAATAGAGAGATATTCAAAAGCTTCCATGTAGTGTTTTTACAGTACGGAAAGTGGCTGTAAAAGGCAGGAACTGAAGATGGTAAAATGCCCATTTTGTATGTGTGTGGTTTCATTCAGTGGTTTAGAGAACAGGTTTGGTCAACAACAAAGCCTTCAATTCAGAGTTTCATTGCTCTCATTCCTCATGTTTCTGTCTTTTTCTGACCAGGTGAAGCAATCTAGCAAGGGTCGGTGAAGTTATGGGGATGCTATGTTTGTCTTCTTTCTTACTTACTTGGTATAAAGATAAAAGCAGACTGTAAACAGGGACCAGCCATAAATAGTCTTTAGCTAAGACTACTACTATCAGCTTTGCCTTTACTATCATGCAGGTTGCTACATTAAATTACATTAAATATGGAACATTTGGGGTATCTTCAACACAAATCTTCAGTGAAGAAAGCCCATCTGGCAAAGAAATGATGAGAGAGGCACTGTTTTGCAAGGCAACCATCTGATTTCTTGATAACAAACTTACAAAAGTAAAAAATGAACAAGACCAGGTTATTATTTTCTCTCTCTCCCACTTATAAAGTCTAGGAGGTTGGCGGGTTATGGCTGGTTGCATTTCTTAACGTTACAGCCTGAAATTCTTTATTCTCTTTAATTTAAGTCCACCTAGCAAATGAGGTCACCGTAAGTCATTAGGCAACTTGAAGGCACACACAACAGTGGGAATTATTGTGGAATTCTGGGGATTTCTAGTTTGTGAGAAATTAATCTTCTCTGTCAGAGACCTCTGTGTCACAACACAACTACAGTTCCCAGGATTCCAAAGAATGGAGGCATGGCAGTTAAAGCACAGTCAAGCTGCATTAATTCTTCAGTGTGGCAGCAGCCTAGAGCAAAAGACCAAGATGGTTCCCTTCCATCAAAAGAGAGCTGGCTGTCCTCTGAGACATGGAAAGGGCCAGCAGGCTCAATATGGCACTTTGGTTTCACTCTGAGTAATGGTAGGTCTGGCCTTGTGTGCTATGATACATACCAAGCCAAGGCTGATAGAGATGGCTAACGGGTTCTATGATGCAAGGCAACAAAGAAAAGTAAAGTGCAAAAGCAAACAAAGAAAATCAAATACAGCATGAACCACCACCCGTCATAGTTTATGAGATTGTGCAAGCCGGTAGCAACAAAGAAAAATACACTCCCCAGTGCACTCTCAGCCTTCCTATCTTTTTCTTTTCCCAGCCTCAAACCGCAAAGCAAATGCAAAAAGTATCCAACCAGGTCACTAATACAAAGGGCCCCTTTCATTCCACTGGACCGAATATATGTGACCAGGATGCTACACAAAGACTCCAAAACTACTGCTTGGCCACCAAGGTAGTCGAAACACCGGGACATCACATGATGGCAATGTGTAGCTGAGACTGTTATAACACAGCCCCACAGAACACGCCAGTGATTTCTCTGCTTCATGGAGGACTGCTGGCAAGTTTTGCAGCTCATGTTTACCATATTTCTTCTTCTTGCGCTTGTCACAAGATGTCTGCTGGAAAAGTCATGGCCTTCCGACAGTTCTCAGCAGTGAAGGAGCACTTGGGATGTAAATACTTGCTGCTACCATCAGTGTATATATAATTGCCATCAGAAGCTCTTCTTCATGACCATATAGTGCTAATTGTAAATTATCTTTACTTAAATAGAACTGTTAACTGGCCCAACAACGTTCCGGGTGGGGGGGAATCAGCTTGATGTATTAACAACACATATAATTATGGGCGCCACACAGGGAGGAAGATTGGAACAAACTCTTCCTGATAATACCATTTCATTGTTTCGAGCGAGGATTATCCAGAGGATTCCATTATGGCTAGCTGTTGATTCGTTTTAATTCGCACTGCTGCTCTGTTGTCTGAAGTGACATCCCCACCCCCGAGAAATGCCTGTCCTTCGCTTAAGCTGGGAAACTTGAATATTCAGCATGGGGCATGCAAAACAAAAACATAGCCATCACGTAGTAACATCAGATGTGACTCCCCATTTACGCATACCCCTGAGTTGATATGATCCACCCAAAGGACACAGATTTGCAGGCTTTGAAAATAAGGAAGGGAGAGTAACATTAGGCTCAGTTCATTTTAAAATACAGGTTCATTTTTAAAATACAGTGTCAGTATTTCGGATCCCCCCCCCCCCCCCCGGATTTTGCATTGAACTGAGATATCTTAGAGATGGACCCAGGTACTAAAAACAAAATGCATTCATAAAGTCTCCCCACACAGGACATTTCAGTGAAGGCGATCTGCCACCTCTCTAGCAATTGGTTCCATGCAAACGGTTCTCACTGTTAGACGTTCCTAATGGTCAATCAAAACTACCCTTTTTGTAATTTAAAACCATAGACCTCTGATGCAGCAGAGAGCCAGCCTTTACTCTCTTCTTCAGGTATTTAACAGAGTTGATCATGTCACCCCTTCATTCTTCTCTTGCAATCAAGCTAACATGTCAGTCCTTCAGCCTCTCTCATGAAGTCTAATGGCCCATTAAATGATATCACATAATAACATAATAATAATAAACTCATAATAATAATACTAATAATATGATTTCTTTATAGTCTGCCCAATTCACAAGGAATTCAGGCAGGTTAGAACAATAAACTACATAGAAAATACAATAAAATTAAAAGTTAGTCCCTTCAACTCCGCCATCCCAATACTAAATTTACAATTAAATAATCAGCATTAAAAAACCATAAAACACAATAGTTATTAAAATTATGCTAAGAATTGGTGGACAGCGCGACTGTAAATCACAGTATGGAGGAGCGAGGCACTCGCAGTTGTTAATAACCATAAGTACTGTATAACTGCATCTGTATTCCACCCTTATAGTCCGGGTGGACCAAAGTGCAGCCTAGTTCTTCTATGTTCCATTTCCATCTTCTCCGTTGCTTCTGGGATGTTTCTTTTAAATAATATCATGGTTTTGCCCAGATTTGTTGGCAATCAGGAGAGAGATAGTAGTGTCGCTTGGTATGTGTTCTCCCCCGCTTTGTTGAGCTGCCTCCCGCCCACCGAAATATAATTGAATGTACTGCAATCAATGGGGTGGTCACATATCCTAAACAATACTAGGCCCGAACAGACAGGCCAAAAATAAAGCTGCTTCAGGTCACTTTGGAGGTATGTGTTAAATGACATATGCATCTTAAGAGGCCAGAAGCTGCGCCAAAGCTGGCTCAGTCCTTAGGACTAGGAGCATGGCTTGGTGTGGCTTTGGTCTCTTAGGTACAATGATATCTAAAACAGCATACCTCCAAAGTGACCTGAGCGCAGCTTTATTGGATCTGTCGGTTTGGGCCCCTAGTTCTTTCAATTCAATATCAGTGACCATCCAGGCATACTAATATCAATCCATTCAGCAATTAAAGCTACTGATATTGTTTCAGTTTATTTCTATAATATTAATTTTCATACTCAACTATCAATTTATTGGCTTTTCATTCTTATTTCTCCATTGGTGATGATGTGGGATACGCATCTTCCACCTACTATGGTCATGCTTGCTGTGTGTTTCTGGCAGTGTAGTCTAGAAATGTAACATTTTTTAAACTCTGAGAAGCGCAGATTTACTTAGGGGGGTCAGGGCAGGCTCCCCAAACATCATTGTTTCACTAGTTACTACTTGAAGAAAACATACAAAGGGGAAAATTGATCCTTCATTTCCAGCGTTGTAAAGTAAATGTCAGTGTGTATGTTCGTATAATACCAAAGGGGGGAATGCATCATGTCCTTCATTTTTCTCTGACCCTTCTTCCCATTATCAGATTTAATTGCTGCATAAGTATTCACGTTCTCTGTCATCATTTGAAGAATATAAGTACTCTTTTAGGCTTCCTCTGCTACACTTTCCTATGGAGAAAGAGAAGCATAAATCTTATTTCTAAAGCAACTGGTGGTTTTATCATCTTATTTTTAAAATTAATGTATAAAGCAGGACAGTGGTGACTGGAGGTTTCTGTTGTCAGTGAAGCGGGAATCTGCTTCAGATTTTAGGCGCTATTGGAGGTGCCTCAACCTGTTTTGACGCCAAGATCAATGCTTAATAAGCTTATTTAAAGGAATGGGATAAGATTTGGTGAAGAGATTCACTTGTTATGGACAAGGAAGCCCACAAAGGGCACTGGAACAGAATCTTTGGTATACTTAATAAGAGATAGAATGGCCCTGGGTCCTGCTTTACAGGAAAACAGACCTCTGTTTGAAGAGATGACACGGCCAGCTGGATGCATTCGTATTCTGTCTGAACAGGTCTCTGGTTTGCATATATTAAAATATTTTAAAATATGCCCTATATACTCAGGCCAGGATGATCACTACACTGTCTGCTATCAGCCTGATGCAAAAGAAAGCTGGGCTCCTGCATTTTAATAGTTGTCCAGAAGTGGAAATTTCAATCGGTGTTGTTGATGAAATCAGTGGAACTTCCTCTGGATGAAAGCATAGGTCTCCAACACTCCTGTTTCTGGATTGCCAGAGTAAAAAGTGGAGGGGGCTCCTGTAATTTAATGTTGTGTCGAGGTGGGAAATTTCAGCAAGTGAGGCCATCTTTATTGAAGCCTCAAGAAACACTTGCTAGACATCTCAGCCATTAAAGGTACAGGAACCCTCTCCAGTTTTCAGCCTGGAACATTATGTGAATATTTAAGAGCTTATTATGCTAGTAGTTTTCAAATTGGTTAGTATTTAAAGGTATTGCTAATACATTCTTTTTCTCCCTTCCTCCCACCTCCTTTCCTCCTTATAAAACTAGTAAGGCTGAATAGTAGCAGGTGAGGTGACTTTCCAGATGTTGTTGACACAGCTCCCAGCATCTCTCAATTTGGCTTTGCTGGTTGATGGGAGTTGATGTCTATTGCATATAGGAGGCATGAACCCCCATTTTACAGTAAGGCACGATCTATCTCTCAACCTGACGAGAATCCATTCTTATCCCCTTATTCACACTGGAAACAAGACTATAAAGTACAACAATTAAGTTCAGTTGCTGAAAGTATTTCCCCCAAACTGTTGGGGATGATGGGAATTGAAGCTTGGGCCTAGCCAATGACTTTAAACATGCTTTATGCACATGGTTTTTAAACTGTTGTTAACTTTTTAACCCATGTATTGGTAAATATATTTAATATATTTGACTTGTCAATATTTGTTATTGTTTGCAAATTGTCTTTTAACTTGTTGCATATTGATTTTTACGTTGTACACTAACCTAAAATTTTGTTGGCACACACAGTTGTAGCATGATACTATTACGTAACTTGACGACTTGACTACTACTGATAATAATAATAAAGATAATAGAATAAGCGTGGTAGTAAGAAGAAACAACCACATATGATGCTGGACGGCGCACCAGGTTGAGGAGAATGGAAAAAGAAGAGAAGTAGGAGGGAAAACACATGGTAAGGTAGCTTGGGTAGGGAAGAGGGGAATGCAACCTAAGATCTATGGAGAAGAACATTTCCTCTGTATATTTGATTGAAGCCAAGTTTGTTCCCCATCTCGTGAATGAAAAATGATTTGTTGGGTCTGTCTATTGTTGATATGTTCAGTTTCATTGTTCCCTGCCACCCCTTCAGATTTCTTCCAAGGTCGCGGGTAGAGGTTGGAAACAAGAGGAAGAACTGGGGGACGAGGAAAGAGGCTGCCAAGGCCCCAGGGCATGAAAGTACAGTGGGAGCAGTACAGGGAGAGGCTCGAGGACAGCTGCCAGGTGGGCATGAAAGAGCGACGGGGTGAAAAGATGCGGGGAGCGGGGAAAAGGGGGGCACGAGAACGCAGACAGCAAGACAAGGACGGGCGGCCCC
>NC_056527.1:55390024-55393438 GCF_019175285.1 Sceloporus undulatus | reverse complement strand
AGCACTGGAAAAGAGAGGAGGCAGGGAAGATTTAGAAGGGAAACACATGATTTGATATCTCAACTAAAGTTTAATTGTTACTGTTGCGGCTGTTGTTGTTGTTGTTGTTTGCCTTCAAATTGTTTCCACCTTATGGAGAGCTTAAGGCAAACTTGTCATGGGATTTTCTTGGCAACTATGGGTAATACTTTTTGTTATGAATGTCAGCAACTGCGAGATATATGTAAAACTGCACCCCAAATTTTAAGATCTGAAAGCATCTGCTGATGTATCCCAGACTTTGTTGGGGGGGAAAGGGAAAGGAAAAGAAAGCAAAGCATGGCCTGCATTTGGGAAAACTGAAATATGTTTACTCCCCAAAACCCATGTGATCTTGATCTCATTTAGTCAGCAAAGCATCTAAAAAAAAGCCTTCCAGTAAAAAAAAAATCCCACAAAATAAGAGAGGTAGACTAAATAAAAAAGAATGAAAGCTACTAGTAAAAAATTGTTCAAAGCAAGATAAGCATTTATTGTGCTTTAACTGAGCAAGTCCCTTAAGGTACAATTTAAAAAACAGTTCATAAACTTTTGTGTGGGGAACATTGGACCCAATGAGTCTTGTTGGTAACTGCTGTTAAGAATTACAATAGTACTAACATCAAATCTCAGCTTTTGGGGTTTTAACTCATGTATGAGTTCTGTTAGGTTGATGGTACCTGCTATCATATGAGAGAGCAAAATGATAACAAAAAAAAAAATCTGTTACAGAATCCGTATCTCAGCAGATCTAGAAATAGTTTTTATGCACACCACAGTTAATTTCAGAACCAACATTACACCATAATGGAATAAGCAGAAATGAGCCTCTGGTTCATGTACTCTCTCGTTCTTTCCTTCTATGCACAGCCAAGAGGAGAAGATTGGAACCATCTGTTTAAATTAATTAGTTTACTGTAACATCCAAACTGGATGAATCTTGGGCAGGTTACAAACTGCCGGGTTGCGGCACTCTCTCACTGCCGCCGCTTGCAGCATCCAAGAGCCACAGCTGCCACACCGCGTGGCTCCCGGACGCTCTGAGGAAGGAGCGCGGAAATCGTGCTCCCTCCTGGGCCCCGGAAGTGGCGCCGCAAAGTGCAAGGAACGCTTTCGCAGTGTCATTTCCACCGTGACACGTCTGGACCTTATGCGTCCAAGACGTTAAAATGGCGGCGGCCGTGTGGAACGGCCGCCGCTATTTTGCGCACGCAGAGCACATACTTTCTGGCGGGTTGTAACCCGCCTTGGTTTGTTTAAACTATGGTTTGTTAACAAGCCACAATCACAAGCAGATTTGGAGTGGTATGCAAATTGATGAAGGTGTTATTAATGACTGATTGGTTTGTTTGTTGTATTCTGCATTTCTCCGAATGTGAGATCCAAAATGGATTACAACAAATCATAGCCAAAACCAGGATTTGACAATTTGCGACCCCACCTTCATTTTTTACCACTGGCTATGCTGGCCAGGGCTGAAAAGACTACAACATAAGGAAGTCCATATCTTGCCTAGATGTGGTTTAAATCAGCCAGAGTTATAAACCCACCCGCCACTTCGCCATGCTGGCTCTCTGATGATAAACTATAGCTCAATTAAAACAGAAGTCAGATAAGATGGACCATGCAAACCTGGTGCTTGTTAATGCAGCATTATATACAAATCATGCCACTGTGAAATCCAGTTCCCACTAAAGACAACAGTAAAACTCCCATTTCATCCACACAGTTTTATTTTTTGAACTGATCATTATTTGCTAACAAAGCACATGTAAAACATTACACACAGCATTTTTTAAACATACCCAGCCATCATTCTGCCCAAAAGTGTGACATATAAAGCATTGCAAGTTGTAGTAGAATGACTGTGTTTTTCAAGCTTCTTCTCCTATAACAAGTTTGAACACACAAACACACACAATAAATGTGAAATTGCATTCGCTATGAGAAATTAAAAATAGTGCACACATATACAACCTCAAATAAAGCATAAGATACACAGCCACATTATCATGTCACAAAAAACAGCTACATATTGAAGCCATACCTCCATGTTCATGAGTGTACAATGGATAAGAAAGAGGATGTATTTCAAAATTATCATTGTTCATAGGATGCCAGTAAAGGCACTTTTATGGATTTCATGCCATTTTCCCAGAAGACATGATGTCAAAGAGTGGTTGGTACATGCAAGGTAGGCCTAATATAAAGCACTTCTCAAGAGGTAGGTATCTTGCAAGAGTTCCAGTACTTCTATGAGATATGAGATCTTGAGGGAGCTCAAAGTTCTGGTGACAGCCATATCTCATGAGAGACTTGAGATGGGTTTTATATAGGCCTGCCTGACATGTTATTTAGCTCAGTTCTCTGAGCCTATAGAGTTGAGAGGCATCTGAGATTGCAACAGACATGTGGAATGTAATTTGAGGCCATTTTACTCCATAGCAAATATTTAGGGGTCAGTCTGTTGTAAACAAGGCTGGCAGTCACTTTTTTTTTCTTTTTTTTTTTTTTTTTTTGCTTACACCAGATCAGAGAGAGAGAGAGAGAGAGAGATTTGGGACTATTCTACCTCCAAAGGCAAAAACATACTCACATACACTTGGTTTCCTCCCTATTGGCCCTAATGACAACTATCACTATGTTTAACTATCTTTATAATACAGTATGGAAATGGTACCATAAACATTATATTAAAGAGGTCTTTATTGTCTTATCTATTATTTATAGAAATCTGATAAGTCACATATTTGCAATGCATATGCCATATTATTTTCACAGAAATGCTATTCACAGACTATACAGTAAATGTGCTTTTCTGTTTTACTACGGCAGCAACCTGACTTCTCTGAACACTTAATCTTTCAAAAATGAAATGCTTCTATTAAATCATAAAAGCACACCATGATTTACACTAAACAGTGTTATAAATCCAACTCATGATTTCAAACATAAAGGGAAATCATGGCTCGGAGGAGTTTGAGGCAAACCAAACCACCCCTTTGTGATGCCTTCCAGGTGGCCGTTTACATGGAGGCGGCTTCATGATGCTCTGGCAATGTGGCATTCACATGACACACACCAACGGAGTGTTATGAAACCAGTTTTCGGCCATAGCGCAGGTGGAAAAGCCAGCTTTTTGCCAGGCAAAAAAGGAGCATCTATTTGCCGCTCCTTTTTCAGGAAGCTACAAGGTGGATTGGGGCCGTGGTGTGCAGTTGCCACAGCCCCAATCCCTGACTCTACTTTTCCTATATTATTAAATATTCCTGTTTCTATATCACCAGGTGACATAGAATGGCCCATAAATAATAAAACAATTATAATAAAACAATTAAATTACAATGCCAAAAAAAAAGCCACACACACAAACACAAAATGCAGAATAAAACAACA
>NC_056527.1:55384272-55389924 GCF_019175285.1 Sceloporus undulatus | reverse complement strand
CCGCGGGCCGCATCCGGCCCGCGGGCCGGAGGTTGCCGACCCATGCTCTATACTGTCTTAATGTGATGGTTTTAATTAGGTTTAAATTTATATTGTTAGGTTTTAGTTGTTTCTTTGTTTGAGCTGCCTTGGGTTCTACTCTAGGAGAAAGGTGGCATAAAATACAATAAATTAAAATAAAATACACTATTTTTTTTCATTATCCTCACCATAATAATCTGTTGTATTTGGGATGCCTTCAGATATACTCTCTTTTAATTTTGCTATTTGGATTGTTTTAAGGTTGCTGGCTTCAATAGTTGTGGATGACAACCTCTCAAATCAAAAACTAAAACTTGCTTTCACAGTAAACTTGAGAACGAAAGAGGAATAAGGTTAACATTTGAAACCAGAAGAGAATGCTGACATAAAATATAATACAGCCCAAAAATGGGAGAGGGGGGGAAGAAATATATCCAGCATTCATTTTCGCTATTGTAAAATATAAACCTTTATATCCCTTAGTTTAGCAAAGAAAGAGTGGAGCTAAGTGTGGCCTTCATTGTCTCCAGTTTTATATAGATCCTACTGCCAGTTGTCACAGCATAACAGGGCAAAACTATAACATATCTACCAAAATGAGGTCGTGTACAATATAAACCTTTATATTTTAGTGTAGTAAAGAAAGAATGGAGCTAGTCCCAGTACAAGAGAACACCACAGGATGAAAAGCACTGAAATAGCTGGAGGTGACTCATTGCCACAAAACCACAGTTCCAATGCCACTCACCTTGCAAATATCAGAGGCTACTTAAAAGTGAGATTTAGCTATGTGAAATATTCATACAGAGGCTATCTGTAATGGCAGAAGGCTTCAAAGACAGAATTCTCCAGCTGCAAAAGCTCCAAGGAATCTGCATCTGTTCAAAGCAGGGATTTCCACCGTGGGCCCCACATTTCTTCCATTAAATCCCAGGAAATTATTTCTGCCCCTCCAAGTTTAGAACCAGATGGTCCTCTTTGAAAAGCCTGGCAGTGGCAATGGCATCACTAGGGTTGCTGTCACCTGGTGTGGCAATTCATAGTGTCCGCAAACCTCCTCCGATCGCACACTATACAGAATCCTGAGTAATGTTTTTTGGACTAAAGTTAGCAATAAATCACAATTCCCATATAACACTGAATGTAATGGAAATAGTTATGACATAAACAACTAGCAAAATTGTTATTATTGTTATTGTTATTATTATTATTATTTCTTTCTCGTCTCTCCTCAAGGTGGGGTACAGTGGGTTCAAATACAAAATGCAATTAAAAACACATGAATCCACTGTTAAAATACAACACTATATAATCATTAAAATACACTCATAAGAGTACAGTGGACCCTTGCCTTACGCGGGGGATCTGTTCCGGAACCCCCCCCCCGTGTAAGGCGAATTCCATCTATGCTTGAGACCCATTCACTTGAATGGTGCTTGTATGCGTGGCAGTGTGGCGGCAGCACGCACGCCACGGACGCACGCCCCATTCATCTGAATGGGACGTGCTGCCCCTTGCACCCCGCATGCTCCCGTGCGGCTTGAGTGCATACGTTCAAATCTGCATATAGCACGCCCACGTATAACGCGGGTGCACTGTACATATACAATTAAAAAGTCACGCTTTAAAATTGACTGGTGTAGGCCTGCTGGAAAAGATATGTCTTTCATGCTGTTTTAAAAGCAGTCAGCATGTTCAGCTGTCCTATCTCCTCTGGCAGGTCATTCCACAGTCCGGGCAGCAGATGAAATGGTCCTTGGGAAACCATTGCCAGTCTAGTCCTGGCTGGCAAAATGCGGTAAACATTTCTCTGAGGGCCTGAGTGTACAAGCAGATTGTGTGGGAGAAGAAGGCAATCATGTAGGTAATTTGAACCCAAAACGATACCTTTAAATGACAATATAATATGCACAGCCAAATGTATTTACATGTGTGTAATTTCATGTGGGTAAAGTGAAAATTTGGTAAGAAATGATGTTTTAAAAAATGTTTAAAAATAATTTTAAAAAATTAAATCAAACTTTTAAAAAATCACCCCTGAGGCCTCTCATTTCTTCTTTTACTGAGCCTTGCCCCACTCACACCATCTCTTCTGCTGAGCTCCAGAATTTTAACGGGATGCAGATGAATGCAACAGTCCATTTCTGCCAAAAGGCAGATGCTTGGGAAGCAGTCATGTCACCCTCCCTTAGAGTGTCACCTGGTGGTGTCTAACTCCATAGTGATGCCCCCTGGCTGGAGGTAATTGCATCCAGTTGCATCTACATCAGTATCTGGTGCTAAGCATCCTCTTAAAAGAGATATTTCACTCCCTAGGTAAGACTGGATGTACACCCCTTCCAAAATAATCCCTTGTGGTGTCATATGTATGCATCTTCTAAAATATCCCCCTTTCTTTAGAAAGGATTTTACTTACCTGTACATTTATGCAAGTTTAAACAACTTACTAATGAACTGGTTAATTAAAACTCATATGAACAACTAAAAGCGCAACCCTGTGCAACTATACTGAGAAGGAAGTTTCATGGAGATCAATGGCACTTACTATCAAGTATTGTAGATAATGGGTATAGGATCTAATAGTTTCTTTAATTTGCTGATGCTCTTAATTTAGATTGTAATTTGTTGATCTGAGATGAAAATCCACAAGAAAAATTGTTCAGATAGCAGTGGTTCTGTGTATAAAAATAAAATAGCAAAGTCTGATACTTCTCTAATATGCTTTACTTTTAACCTTTTAATGCTTTTTAGTGACTTTATACTGTCTTAATGTGATGGTTTTAATTAGGTTTAAATTTTTATTATTAGGTTTTAGCTGATTCTTTGTGTGAGCTGCCTTGGTTTCTACTCTGGGAGAAAGGTAGCTTATAAATATAATAAATACATTAAAATAAAACAAAGTGCACTAGAGAACACACAAAACTAAATATAGCAGGACTTTAAAAATGCTACAACAGCTGAATTCACTCAAAAAGTTACTACAAATCCATGACATTCCCTCACACCAAACGTAAATATGTAGAATACTTAAATCTTGAATTGGTTCTTACTCGAATGATTAATTCTTTTTTTGTAATCTAATTGCTGAAATCAGGTAGAAATAGCATCCTCCCATAATATCTAAGTGCTGTTTTCGTTATCATCTTTGGTTAACAGAGCCCCAGTTCAACCAGAAAAGACCATTTGGGAATAATCAAAATCACAAGAATTAGTGCAGCATCAAGAATAACGTTTATTATGATCAGAGAGAAAAAAGTGTTTATCGGTGTTATTTCCAAATACGTTAATTTCACTTATCATTAAATACATGTTAAAAATCCTTACAGAGACTATATTAAAATGCTTTAAAATCAGAAATGATATAGATATCAAGATTCATAATTAAAAGACATGGCTATATCAATAGTATTATTGTTACAGGTTTAAAAGCAACACAATATACACCTCATTACTGTCACACTGTAGAGGTGGAATGACTCGAAAATATATTGCGGCATAGTCTGGAAGCACTCCAGGTAACATATTTTACACATTCTGCTGCATATTTCGTTGTTGATTTCTTTTTAATTGTAGCCAGATCATCTTTTATAAGCTCAATGAAGCAACTTAATTGAAAAGATTAATATTTGGCTTTTTCTGATAGGGCCGAGAAGGAATCCTGTTTGATGGCTCAAACAGCCACAGTGAATTTGCGCACACAGACAATGCTTTGCTAGAAAGACCAATAGTCAGGTTCACTGTAAGGCAATTTCCTACATTCCTGACAAAGTTGGAAAAGTTACTTTTTTGGACCATAGCTCTCAGAGTGCCCCAGCCAAAATATCCATTGCCCATGCTGTTGGGCAAATTCTCAGAGTTGGGGTCCAATTTTTTTTTAACATTTGCAAGCTCTGGTTCCATGTACACTCATTGAGCTGCAGTGCTTGTCTTTCAAATTTATAAACATATAAACAGCATATAGTCAGAATTATATCTGCCTAACATTTGCATGCAAGATTAGGAAGATTAACACTGACATGTTTAACATTAAGACACAAGATTAACAGAAGTGGGTTTCAGATATTTTCATGTATGTTGTGAGTGGTGGGGCTAGGAGTTAAGTGTGGAACCACACACGTTGCAAGAACAATATCTGATATTGGTTTGCCAACCTTTGCATACCAGCCACTTAATAACTAGCTCATCATATTTCAAATATTAGAGCAATATTTGATTAACCTTTTCAAAATATTTTTAATTTTTATCCTATATGAAACCAAATTCCTATCCTCCCCTTTCACTGATAGTTGTGAAGACATCCAAATGTTTTAGAAGAAATTAAAAACCAAGGCGGGGGGAACCTTGCCCAAACATCTGGAAAATATCTCTAATCCTTTAGTAAAATAGACAGTTATGAAGCAAACCATGTAGTTAGGCATCTTGATAGTAAAAGTGTGACATTGGTACCTATTATCTACAACAGTGGCAGTCTTTTTCCTCTCCTAAGGTCTTCATGCGGATGCAGGATAGCCATATGCTGGGTTAAAGACCTCCAGAGAGGTCTATGTCTATTCCATTTCTGGAGGGAACATGCTGAGGATGCTCTATCTTTAGTTTTCCTATTCTGAGTGAGAGGTTTCATTAGACAGCCTAAAGCCCCTGCCCCAGCAACTTATTATCATTTCCATCCAATCCACACAACAAATGCTATACAATTAAGAATGTATTAATTAACATAGCTAAAATACTTTCCCCCTATACTATAGCCCACGAGGTCTCCACAAAAACTTAGAAAAGATTCTCAAAATAAAATCCGGAGCTTAGGCAAGTTACCGTTTTGGACTACAAATTCCAGAATACATCATCCATCCTGGCCACTGGGAATTGTAATTCTGTAACTGTAACCCACACTCAGAGTCTGTACAGAAAGTGTAGAATGTTTATGAGGCACCAAGATTATCCAAGCAGTATTTCTTGCCCTCCATCTTTGTCCTTCCCTGGTGTCCTGCCAGACAGTAGCTCTGATATAAAACTTCTGAGTCAAAGGATTAGGGCTGAGCAAGTGAGGTTTTTTTTTATCTTGTACATGGAGGAGAGTTGTAGAACTGCTCTAGGCATTTCCCTCCTGTTTTCCTTTAGGTTGGTTTTGGTATTCAGACTCCTGCATTGTCAGGCAGTTGATACTTTAATACAGAGATGGATCTTCATACGGACCCAAGTCAAAAGAATGAAATCTTGGGGTAGTCTGTGGGATGCCTTTATGGCACAGAGCAAACTGATTGTACAGGAGTTTCAGATGCTTTCTGAATTTCACCCCAACAAAGACATAGAGGACTGGATTGAAACAACAGTGGCAGTAGGCTACTACACGGCTGATGTCAAAAGCAAAGAAAACTTCCTTCGCGAGTTGACAGTGTAGCTTTATGATCTGTCGGGTGGAAAGAACATACACAAAACCAAGCACATTGTAAGGGGCCCAGCTTAGAAAAAAGACCACCACGATGGTAAATATGAGCTTCACAGTTCTGTGCCTCCTTTGAGACCTTGATCTAAGGAGAATCTTTAGTATGCTGACATATAATGTTGCAATGGTTATGAAGGAGATGAAGAATAAAATAACTTGCTCACACAACTCCACCAGCTTCCAGGGGG
>NC_056527.1:55382694-55384172 GCF_019175285.1 Sceloporus undulatus | reverse complement strand
GGGGGAAGGCTCTTGGTAGTCACAGACCTGTTGGCCATCACTGTTGTTAGTGGCTGTTGTCACTTGGATGTAAGTTATCTCAGGGATCACAAATAAAAAAGCAGTGATCCAAATGGCCAAACTTATCAGCATGCCAGATCTTTTTGTCTGAGTCCTCAGTGTTGATAAGGGATCGGATACAGCCAGGTATCGAAAAATGGTCATGATGGTAAGAAAGATAACACCACTGTAGTAACTGATAGCGAAGATGGCACTCACAGTTTTGCAAAGAAAATCACCCAGAATCCATCCATAGTTATGGTACACAATCCAAAAGGGCAGTGTGCAAGAGAAGGTTATGTCGCTGATGCAAAGATTCATGATGAAGAGATTTGTCAAGGACATAAGGCTTTCGTATTTCAAGACAATCCACAACACAAGGCTGTTTCCTAGCAGGCTGAAGAGAAAAATCACAGAGAACAGAATGCTGGCAACCAGGGCACTCATCTTGGCAATGTCGTTCATATCACACCAATTAGAATCGATTTGGTCGTCATCCTCATAATAATAATCTGTCGTATTTGGGATGCCCTCAGATATAGTCTCTGTTAGTTCAGCCATTTGAAATGTTTTAAGGTGGGTGCCTTCAACAGCTGTGGATGACAACCTCTCAAATCAAAGACTAAAACTTGCTTTCACAGTAAACTTGAGAATGAAAGAGGAATAAGGTTAACATTTGAAACCAGAAGAGAATATTGACATAAAATACAGTACAGCACAAAAATAGCTTGGGAGAGGGGGAAGAAATAAACCCAACATTCATTTCCACTACGGTACAATATAACCCTTTATCTCTTAGTGTTGCAAAGAAAGAGTGGAGTTAAGTGTGGCCTTCATTGTCTCCAATTTTGCATAGATCCTACTGCCAGTTGTCACAGCATTTTAATCAGTGGTTTCCAAAACTGTTTCAGAGAGTGTTGGGATATTTTGGAAACTTAACAGGGTTTCCTCAATAACAGGGCAAGCCTGCAATATCTACTCAGAAGGAGGTCCTATTGATTTAAATAAATAGATGGGATCTAGACTCAGTCATACTGTACTTACAGCAGAATCCATGGATAGCTCCTTGACTGAGCAGGAGGTGATCTCTCCTAACTACTGCAGGTCTCCCAGTCAATCCATGAGCCACTAGTATTTAAACCACCTGTTGATATCAATGGGCAACTGTAGGGATAGCTAAAACTGGATCAAATTACAAGAGATGAATTTTGAAGTAAGCAAGTATAGGATTGTAGCATTAGAAATTCAGTCATTGAGAGCAAATTTCTTTTTTTCTATCCAATATCTGGCATGATCACATTTTGAATACTATGTACAGTTCTGCTCAGTGTCCCTCAAAATGGATGTAATAGATCTAGGGCAGGCATGAGAGGAACAACAACATTAACACAGCAACTCCCCTAGGAAGAAAGGTTATAGTGTTTGAGGTCCGAAGGGGG
>NC_056527.1:55274450-55382594 GCF_019175285.1 Sceloporus undulatus | reverse complement strand
CAGAGAGAGCAATTTCACAGCCCTGTATGGTATTTTAGGCTGGGAGGGATAGGGTTTTGTTTTTTTACCAAAAGTGGAAGCAAACGCTGGATTAATGCTGAACATAAAGAAAACAGAAAATTATAACCACAGTAGAGATGCATAAATTCAGTCTAGACAATCCGGAAATCAAAATAGTCCATAGAATTCCTTTTAGTTAGGATCAAAATGTTGACCGGAATGACAACTGCAATCAAGAAATAAGAAGACTGTTAGGAATTGAAATATCAGCTATGAAAGAACTAGAAAAGCTCCTGACGAGTAAAGATATAAAACTGAGCACAAAAGTTAGAATTCTCTGAAGATGCCAGCCACAGATGCTGATGAAACAGCAGGAATAAACTCTTCTAGGACATGGCCACATAGGCCAAAAAACCCACAAAAAACCCTAAAGTTAGAACTGTCCAATCTAATGTATTCCCCATCACCATGTATGGATGTGAGAGATGGACAGTAAAGGAAGCAGATGGAAGGAAAATCAACTCAGTTGAGATGTGGTGCTGGAGAAGAATGCTTAGGATACCATGAGAGATCTTGTAGCACCTTTGAGATTCACTGAAAGAAAGAACTTGGCAGCATCAGCCTTCATAGACTTCAGTCTACTTCAGGAAGATGGGTCTTGGAACAGATCAATCCAAAGATCTCCTTAGAAACCAAGATGATTAAATTGAGGCTGATGTGACAGATAATGAGAAGTCATGGATCACCAAAAAAGACAATAATGCTAGGAAAGGTAGAGGGGAGGAGAAGGAGAGGAAGATCACATGCCAGATAGATAGACTCAGTCTGGGGAAACAAGGGCATGAGCTTGCAAGAACTAAGTGGAGAAGTGGAAGATAGGGGTTCTTGGAGATGTCTCATTTACAGGGTCGCCATGAGTTGAAATCGACCCAAATGCAAATAACAGAAAGTGGAAGGCAGGCCTTTCCTGGACCTAAAACAGGCCATTATAACCTTCAAACCTGGGGAAATTCCTCCTTGTTCCGTAGACGTACAGAGGAGGATTATCCCAATATATATTTTTAAATCATGGGTGATGAGTATAGGAAAAAGTGCTGCCCTGCCAGAGCTCATTTTTTATAAGAATTTGCCAAAATCCACCAATTTCTTCATACCTGAGATAAAAAGAATTTGCGATTTAAAAAAAATCAAATGTGAGAGAAAACCAAAACTGACAGATTCATCCATAAAAGTGTAGGGGTTGGTTTGTTTGCTTGCTCTCAGATTGATGAAGTGTCAGCTTCAGTCCTTCTCTCTTCAGCCATACTTCTTTCTACTTCTTGATATTCTTCCTTTTTGATTTCTAAATGGCTGGTAGATATAACTCAGTCCTCTCCATACTGGAAATAGTTGCACCTATTGATGTTGCTCACTGTGAAAGTTTGTGGCTCAGAGATGAAAAACTGAAAATAATATTTTGTAATGTTACTGTTAATATTGTAATGTTACCAGAAATGTTTTTGTTGGGTATTATGCATAAAGAACTGGAGAGCAAATCTGCCACAGATGCTGGCGAAACGTCAGGAATAAACTTTTCTAGAATATGGCCACATAGCCTGGAAAATCCACAAAATACTATGGATGCCGGCCATGAATGCCTTTGACTTCACAAATCTGGATTATTTCTCTAATATATGATAGCAGCAGCAAGGATATTGTTTGCTTAAACTTGGGAATGGATGAAGCACCGATGATGGAAAAATGGATTATTAAAGTTACTAAATTATTCAAAATGGCCAGATTAATGTGGGTTCTAAAGGATAAGCCAACTGAAGACTTTTGGAAAGACTGGTAACTGTTTATGGGGTTTTTAATGGATATTTTTTGAGCAATACAAAGTCTAACAATGTAATACACTGTGGTTATGGTTTTTATTAATTTTAGTAGAATCATTTAATTGTAAAGGTAGAATAGTATTCCCCCCCCCCTTTTTACTTTTTCCCCTCATTGCAATCCGGGTTGAGGAGTTAGAGCCTTATTGTGTATTGTGTGTCTTTTTTTTCTTTCTGTCTTTTTGTTTTCTGAATGTATATTATTTTGATTGTAAATTAGACTATTCTCATTAAAGTTAATTTAAAAAAACAAACAGAAAAAGTAGGAAAAGTATTTCCAAGTTCTGAGCTACATACAATATCTACACTGGCAAAAATGTGCTGAAAAATAAGGATTATAATCTAAAATCTAAGGAAGGCATGTTCTGCATATTGGGAAACACTATACTCAACTCCAGCAGATGGTAGAGTGGATCTGTGAAACACATGGCACCAGCAGAAGGGCATCTATGGATGATCTTGAAGACCAAATGGATCCTCTTATGGGTAGGTCAGTGTCACAGCTACCCCGCATGATAAACGTAGTATGGCACCAACCCTATCTTTTAGGTGTATCAGTAAGATTCTTGTAGTAGATACCTAGAATGTTCTAATATAACACAAGTGCGGCTATGGGTTTTTTGAAATAATACACATCATGCAGGAAGCCTTGTCAACGAGTCAAACCTGGTTGCATCTCTCTGAGGATATATTTGTTGGGGTTTTTTTGGTTTGCAATTGCCTTCAGTATGCCCATTTTACATGAAGGAGTATTCCAGAGGAAATGTACTTTATTCTGGGAGACAATACAGTATATGACACAGCCATGATACCATTGTGTGATATTAGAACATGTCTCGAAAATGTGAATGAACTGTAACTCTAAGATCATGTATGCAAAGAGATAGTATTGAGTGGAGACTCAGGGCCCGAACAGACAGGCTAAAATAAAGCTGTTTTGTGTCACTTTGGAAGTGCTTTGTTTAAATGATGCATGTGTCCTAAGAGGCCGGAAGCTATGCCAAAGCCACGTTCTTTTGGCCTCTTAAGGCAGCTTCTGGCCTCTTAAGATGCATGTGTCATTTAAACAGCACACTTCCAAAGTGACCCGAAGCAGCTTTATTTTGGCCTGTCTGTTCGGGCCCTAACTCCCACCAACCCTAACCAGTACATCCAGGGACAAGGTATAATGTAGCCTTTTCAGTCCCTCATCCCCATGCAAACACAAGGAGCCTTGGGACTGGATGTAGGATCAGGTGTGGGAGGGGTTGATTTGTATCACATTAATGTTATACAGATGGCAGAATATGGAGGATGCAAGTGGTGAATCCACCAAACAAAGATCAGAGACATAGAAACATAGAATTATGTTAGCCTCCAGCCAAATCCCTGCCAAATAAGAATCAAATAGGAATAGGTATCTTGTAATGAGTATTGTGCGAAATCACATACAGTGGTAAAAACACACCGTTGCCTTCTTTCTCAACCATTTTTCATAGAAAGGTGTTGTGTGTTGTAAATGTGGTGTTTGGATGTCATGTGCATCTAAACACGTTAAAATTTTTACCACTGGGTGATTTTGTTACCTGGAATCTTTGTTGATTGCTTTGTTGGTGGACAAAAAGAAACGTTCTTCGGATCACAATATTTCCTCTTTGACCATAGCTTGAATTCACTGTCTCCTCCGCAGTCCTGCTTGTCATCTTCATCTCATTCTTTTCTCTGTGAAGCCATGATCTGAATTCCCTGAGTTAATTCACAGGGGGAATGTTAATGCCCACAAGATAATGTTTTATCAATATTGGGATGACTACATTGGTTGAAATGATAAAAACTATATACAAAGCATCATATAAAATACACAAAATATCCACTCCCAATAGACAATAAACATTAAAGAAAACATTGCTATGTCCAGCCCCAAGAAAAAGAGTTTGGTTGTGGAGTACCTAATAACATGGTAGCGCAGCAGCAAATGCACCAGAATCACATTTGTCAAAGGTAGGTATTAGTGAGTAATGGAAAGAACGCTAGACAGAATAGATTTGGCCTGTAAATGATGGACAGTCCTGGAGTCAGGCTTTAACTAAGCAGAGACATGCAGGACCTTGGACAGAGCATGGGCTGAAGGCTTCTCACCTGTAGTAAATAGAAATGCTTTGGCAGAGTTGAAATGCCTCCTGAACTTTTATACAGGTCAACTAACCAGAAAACCTGTAGACTTCAGAAGAGTTTGGAAGTAACCAGTTACAGTCAAGAAATAACTTGCAATCAATTCCTTTTTGAGGTCACAAAGGCACAATTAAGTTTCATTATTCATGTGACACTATTCACATGGTAGTTTGTGGGGGCACCAGAGCTCTACTATGGTGCCACCAAAAACTACATTTCCCAGAATTCCATAGCATTGAGTCATGACAGTTAAAGTGGTATAAAGCCTGTTCCTTGCCTATTGATACTGGTATCTGATTGGCATCAAGCTCTGATGAGGAATAATGTCACTCTTTTGTAAAGTAACTGTAATTTTTGAGGGTTTTTTAAAAAAGTATTTAAAATTTTAGCAGTTTACTAAACAGAGGTGAAAAAAATATCACATGGTTCACATCCACATTGTACTTTGTTGTCTTTTGTTGGGGCAATGATGAGCTGAATGGAAGCCAGAGTGCTTTTTATTTCATAGGTTATCAGCTTGCAATATTTTTCAAAAAATGACTAGTTTACTTCCTCTTGAGAAATGAAAAAGTAAGTATTTACTTTTAGAATTGTAACTATAATTGTAGTGAATTATTTGGGAACTGGCTATAACTGTAATGAATTACTTTATATATGCAACCTGTTAAGCTCTGAGCCTCATGTCTGACTAGGAAGCTAGCCAGGATCTTATGCTGTTGCTGTTTTATTCGGAAACATTAGCTTTTTTGAAGAACAGCTAATAAGGGCTGGACTGAAAAATTATTGCCTTTCTCATTATGCTACATATTGTGCCTCTTTTTCTTTCCTCTTGCATGAGTTGTATACATATATGTTATGTGGATATATGTGTTTTATTTCTTAGGGATGTGCTAGGTCATCTGCTACCTTCTTAAATTGAACTTTTCAGCCTCAGTTTCTAATGGGAATTTTGCAATGCATACTTATGCAATACTGGAACAGAACTATTTCAACACATCTGTTTTCAGATGTTTCCCATACAGCACAAACTAAGGAAGCTTTGGTTGTATTTTGAAGGAACAACAGTGTGAGGAACCCCACTGTTGCTAGTAAATTCCAAGAGATCAGACACTTCCCTATGCAGAGAAAGACAGGATATCTTTGTGAACCCCATTACAATGACGGTTCAGCTGTCAGGTGCAAAGTAGGGAATCTCATCCAAACATGGAACTTCTCACAAAGATGTGGGATTTCAGATTCAAACCAAAACAAGCTACCATGAAGGAATCCAAAATGGCAAGTTGAAAATTGTGAGTCTTGTAGTGTTGAGCCACAAAGTACCTCATGTTTGAAAACAGGCCCCAAGTCCCACAGAAGAAGGCCAGTAGAATAATAATAATAATAATAATAAATTTTATTTATACCCCGCCCTTCCATAGATATGATCAGGGCGGCTTAATAGCAGCTTAATATGTGAGAGGCAACCAAAGAGTGTGCATTTGTACATTGCATTAAGGGTGGAAACATCCCCTTGTCCAGAGTTTAGGAAAGCCAACCTTTTGGACTGCAGCTCCCAGAATCTTCCTGCTGGTTAGTCCAGAATCTTTCCTTGCTTCAGATTCAGTTTTGCTGATATCAGAAAATATTGTGTAAGGCCCAAAGAGTGAGCTGAAGTGTAATGAGCAGTAACAAGCCCAGTCTTTCCGTGGCTCAAATCACAAGCAGGTCTAAAGATTGAAAACTTACAAACTCTTACATATAGTGTTAGTAGCTATGGATCTATTTAACTCGGAGATCAGAGAAGTAACATTTTTAGATTACAGTTTCTAGAATTGCCCAGAAAGCATGGCCATTGGATTCTGAGAGTTGTGCAAAAGTCACTTCTCCAAGTTCTAGTCTGATCTTCTTGAAATTTCCCTTCAAACTTCAGTTAGATGGTACATGTGGTGGGACATTCATTACATTCAGGTCCCAACATGAATTTGAGTTGTGACTTCAAACTTGTGACTTCAAACTTTTGCTATATCAAAGGAATACATAGCACAATGAGAAATTTCCCTGCATCTGTATATTTAATTTCGCTTGACGTTATTAAAGGACATATGCATGCAATGCTGGTCGATGAGGTCAAGACAAGAAGAAGAAGAGAAGGAGGAAGAAGATGAAGAAGAAGGAAGAAATAATAATACAAAACATATTGTACTCCTCATTACTCATTTTCCACCAAAAAATGATGGCACTCCCCACCCAGTTTTGCAGAAGTACATCTTTGCACGTATGACTTTTATGCGTAAGACTCAAGTCTGAATAATGTGCTTGGTTATACTTTGGTTGTTTTAACTCCCATTGTGCAAGCCTTTGGCTTAACCTCTTTAACCTTATTCTGAAACAAAATCAAATTAATCCTTTGAAATCTTCCTTGTACTCAAAACAGAGGATTGGATCTAGAATAAGGCTACAGGCAAATTGACTAAAGGAAGTAGATTCCCCTGCCTCTCTTCCTCCCCAGGGCTTCCGCTCCAGCTCCCTGCAAAAGCTACATGCATATGTATGTACATTTGTGTGAATATGTGTGTGTGTCAAAGTACACTGTGAAATGGACTGGGTGTGGGCGGGGCTGGCATGCCTGGCTGCATGATCCTTGCAGGAAGTGGAAAAGAGAGGCCACGTGTGCAACAAACTTACCACAGACGTGTTTGCTGCCACAGTGTTTTATTCACCCAACAAACAACTTCCCTTCTTCCCAGTGTAATAACAACAAGCCCACGGGCCAACAATAGTCCTTTTGGGGAGTCCTTAGATACACCGCCTTCAGGCGGGCTCTTCCTGGGGCTTGGAGTCTTGGACGTCCCTTCTCCTCTGTCCTCCGGAATGCTTTTCTAAGGGCTCACATTCAGCCTTTTCACGTCCGGGGGGAGGAGGGCCACACTCCCACTTGTCTCCTTTAGGGTCCCACCACTCGTCCTCCAGGTCCCTGACCAGTGACTTTCCCCATTCCTCGTCGTCCGAGAAATTATATACTCCCTCAGTACGAGGGTCCCTCAATTCCACCTCCTGGTGAGGGCCTCGTTTCCGGAAGGCAGGTCGAACCTGCAGGGAGACTGGCACTCCTTCCCTACCAGGGCTCTGCTACACCTGTCCTATCCCTTGCTTGACCGCAGCTCCCCGTCCTCCTCTTCTGCGACGTCCTCTGCCTCCCGCGCACCACTGTCCCTCCACCTTTATTCCTCCCTGAGGGCCTTTCTCCGCCCCCCTCTCTTGCCCCTCCCCTGGGTTTGGCTTCTCCTTCTTTCTTCCCCCTGACTCCTCTCCCCCCTCTCCTTCTGGGTATCTTTCCCCTTCACTCTCCACCTGATCCACTTCTGCCCTCCCAGTTCTCTCTACACCTGGGCTCACCCCACTACACTGGGTTGTGGGGCTTGCACCAGTGTTTGGAAAAACTGTTTCTGGGGATTACAGCTCTCTACATGGAGATTACAGTTCCACACATGATTGGGAGGTATTGTCTCCAGAAGTAACTTTTTCTAAGCTCTCCTCTAAACTCCAGTTGTCAAGCTGTGATTTGGGGTAAAGGCAAAGCCCAAAGATTGGACAGGGGCACCTCTAAGAGTGGGATTTATATTAGGTGACTCTATCAAATTTTCAGTCATCTACCCAATTCAGCAGAGTACCTGAGGTTGAGATCGAGACTGGAAAGGCTACACCATGCTTGGTTCTTGGATACACTGGCTAGGGCTGGTGGGAGTTAGTCTGGAAAGTTGCTTGTTTCCCATTGACCAAAGACTCAAAAGTTAGAGGATATACAAATGGTTCTTTATAATGTGAGTGGTGGACCAATTGTCTGAAATTGCACCAAAATGTGGCTCACTTCCAGAAGTTTTAATCAATTTACAGACATTTTAAAAAGGTTTGTGATGATTGGGATTGTGGGATATAAAAACTGTAAACTTGTATTTGGGGACGTTTGATGTCATTTTGTTTAATCTGAAAGTCTCACAGCTGCAGGAGTTTACCGCATACCATGCAGCTGCAGACAAGTCTACATAGGGACTACCAAACGCAGTGTCCAAACACGAATCAAGGAACATGAGAGACACTGAAGGCTGGGCCAGCCAGAAAAGTCAGCAGTAGCAGAACACATTACAAACCATCCTGGGCACAAAATGCTGTTTGAAAACACTGAAATTCTGGACCATGCCAACAACTATCAGGTCAGAATGCACAGGGAAGCCATTGAAATCCACAAACATTTGGGCAACTTCAACAGGAAAGAAGAAATCCTCAAAGTAAATAAAGTTTGGCTACCAATCCTGAAGGACACCAAACCAGGACTCAGCAAATGCAAATGAGAAACCGCTCAGGGTCAGGGGCTTTCCCGGCAAACAATGGTCACCAATTAGCAGACACAAATCCTCTTTTGCATATCCTCCTACCCTGAGGAGGCCATCAACAACAGAACAATACACAGATTAACATGGGAATCACTCCTCCTCATCTAGGGTCACACAGTATATATATACCCACTCTCTTCCAGGTTAGCATTCTCTGAAGATGCCAGCCACAGATGCTGGCAAAACATCAGAAATAAACTCTTATAGAACATGGCCACATAGCCCGAAAAAACCACACACACACACACACAAAAACCTATTCTTCCCATATTATTTCTGTCTCTGGTACCAAATTTTCTTTTAAAAAAGTAATGCCCAGAAGACTTTGTTGAGTAAGCCATACCTGTATCCTCTCCTTAGCATCATTTGTGAATGAGTTTCGTGGAACAGAGAGCCAGTAGAGAATTTTTGATGTTAACTAAAATGAATCTTGTAGTGCAATGGGAAAGAGATATTCCTAAACAAATAGGCTGCTTAGAGCTGCACTATTTACATTAAAACCAGTACCATGAGTGGAGTTCAAAAGAAACATATCAGCAATGACTTCAGCTCAGCTAAGATGGTGTTTTTATGCTTCATAGACTCAGTTCGCTTCATTTTGCACTGCTACACTTTCCAAACAAACTTCTAAGGCAAGCCCTGTAAGGAGCACCCACTACAACAAGGGAGGTGTGATGTTATCATGGAACCGACTGGGGAAGAAATCCATGCTGAGCTATTTAGTCTGAAATTTAAAGGCACTTTGCAAGGTTCTAAATATATTTGGGGGATGGGGTTCAGCACCTTGGATAACTCTTTTAAAGTTCAGACCAGGAGTCAAAGTGGATTCCCCCACTCTACTGACATCAGATCCACCCACTTTGTCTGTACCACAGATGTCAACTCTGAAGGCTATGGAAACTTGAAAAGAGAATTGTTGCCAGATCATGTCTATCCAAAGAAACCCAGTCTGTGAAGAGGCCACAGGGATATAAATCAAATTAAACTAAATCAACCAGTCAATTTGTTAATTTGTTCGATACTCCAGTAAGCAAATGTCCCAAGAATCAGGTGATGAGAATACAAGAGCTGTTGAACAGTTCATTCAGTCTAGGTTAGTCACAGAATACCCAGCAGAATGAAGAGAGAAGCAAGAAGGTGGGCATCAGCCAATCTAGGGGTCATAATCTTTTTAAAGTGCATTTTATTCTCTTAATGAGTGATGTGTCTTAATATTGTAACAGTTTGATTCTATTTTAATGCTCACTTTTGTATGTTTTTAATCATATTCTTTAGCTGCTCTGAATCCTAGGTTTGGGGAAAAAGCTGGATGATGATGATGATGGTGATACAACAAATTAGTAGTCCAAATAAACAAAGCCAGCAAGAAGTGAAGCAGGGTCATAAATCGTAGGCAGTAGAATGTCAAAAACACTGGAAAATACTGCCAAGAGAAAAGGATTGAAAGCAACAAGAGGCCAAGGAGTGGCTGGGAGATTTATAGGCAGCTGTTTCAAGACCCAGGTGCCTAATTAGCTCAGTATCTCTGACTTAATAACCTTTGGGAGCAGCGCAATCTTTCTTTGTCGATGAATGATGGCAATTGATCCTCAGTATCTGCAGCTTCCTGCTGAGGATCAGGACCCCTCTCTGGCTTAACCTCTGGCTGAAAATTCCTGGCAATCTGTCTCCTCCTCTCCCTCTGAGTTGTTGCACTTTTAGAGGGCGACACGATCTATAAAATGACACTATCAATAAAATGGAGCATAGGAACAACTAGACTGAACATCTGATGATCTTTTGTGGTAGACATAATCTAAAGACACACTGCCTGCGTCTGAAAAGTAAGTTCTACAGCACTGGTTTCACTAGGTCACATCTTAGATCTATAGTCCAACACATGCTTAAGATTAAATAAGTCCCACTAAAGTCAATGGGACTTCCAAATAAATCTATTTTTGATCAAGATTTGAATGTGTTTAAATTTATATATCCAAAATGTCACCAATATTCCTAGACACATGCATCAGGGAAAGCTCTTGAATGCAGTGTACTTAAAACACATTCTTATGGACAAACTAGATAGGATATGTGCAGGGAGGTTTCTTTTAAAGTAAATATCATGAGGCAGGAGGGAGGCTGATGATTATCAAAATTGCAGCAGGCATGAAGCAAAATTTAACCCTCTTTTACCTGCTTCAGTACTTGGAGAAATCACTCCTCTGAAACTGGTATTTGGTTTAATTCATCCAAAAGAACATGGAAGGGTTTTTCTCAGGACTCTGGGTATGGGAGAAAGACTTAAATCTCCATCACCGGCAGCTTCTCCTAGCAAGGAGTCTAATATCAGTCTTTATATCCAGGTTATGCTGTTTACTTTGTTTAAACCCTACAAGTTATATAGGTTTAAAAAAAAGATTATTTTTATCATATAAAACCAGTGTGTTGTGTTTTCCTAATAGGTTAGCTTCTCTCTAAAAGGATTATTGCTAGTTGTTGATAAGATTTCATTTGTAAGCCTCATGAAGCTCTGATATGGATTTCGAAAACACAAGTGCTGCAAAACCTCTAAATAATCTCAGTAATGCTGAGATAGGATCTTTGTGGTAAGAGCAGTAAATATATATTTTGGGTAGTACTGCTCTTGCTTTCCTCATACTTTTTTGCTTATGGATGAAAAGAACCCCAACTGCCCAACTTTGAACAGCAGCAGTTCCCTTTTCCATGAACTGTCATCCTGCTCTCTCATTATGCAAGAGCCAGGCAGAAACAGAATTTTGCAATCCTTTCTAAGCTCCCGTATAGATTTTACTTAAAGGCTGAGGAGTCATAAGTGGATGTCTTACTGGCTTGTTTCACATAAGCTGCTGGTGAATACTTCAGTATTGTAGAATCCTTCCTTGGACAGTTTTGATTACATCAACATCCAAAGATATTTTTGTCTGCATTTTTATTCGTTATACCCAGGCTTTCAGAAACACTGGTCAAGGCAGTAAACAATAAGAATAGAATACATAATTAAGCAATAATTTAAAGAACAGTCAATATAGCAAAGATTCCCCCCCCAGGCGGAAAACATGCAAGAGATGGTTAAAACATGATGACCATAAAACACTGGCCAATCAAAACTAGTTTAAATATTAGCAGAAGAGATAACCAAAGAAACCTGTCTTTGGTTTGCATTCAAAGTTTGGATTTAATTTATTTAAATAACCAGTTATTTGTAATGGATTTCTTTTTCAAAACAAAACTATAACTAAAAGTTACAATTGAGTTTGTTTTAATTGTTTTTTTACAGTATAATAAAAAAGGAAAGGAAAAGAAAAAAGACAAAGGGAAAAGGAGGAGAAGTACAGGAATGTGGGCTGGCTATACATATGCTTTAATATAAGCTGATTATATGTCCAAAACTACATTTCTTTGAAGCTGAAACATATAAAGATGCTAATTCATGCATAGCCAAAGCTGTGAAGTCTTCTGATCATTGAATAACGGATGGTGAACGTAATGTTCAACAGTCACATGATGATTTTAACATAGCGAGCAATAATGTCACTTTTTCTGCAATGTAACGATCCCTTTTAAAAGCTACTTTTATAGTTATTGGTGTAGAATCAGTAATCGCTTTCAGATACTAGTTCATTATTCACTTAATTGTGTACTCAGATTTTTATTTTTATTTTTTTAGAAAAAGGAACCAATAGTGCCCATTTTAACTACATTTGTGAAATGCAGGGGCATCACTGGAGGGAGGAGGTTGGAGGATATGGGCTGCACCAGGTGACAATTGAGAGAAGGAGTGACACTTACCTGGGCCCTCCTCTTGCTCTGGTGAGGGGTATGGTGTTGCTGTCAGCGTCCATCCCTGCTTCTTTGGCTCTCTCATCCAAGGAAGACTAGGGAAGGAGGGGCAAGCATGCATGCCTGCCCCCCCATTTTCTCCAGAGTCTTGGGTAGTTCACCCGAACAAGCCAAGACATCAGGGAAGGAAGGGCAAGCATGCATGTGCCAGCTCTCCAACTTGCCCAGTGCCTTGGATAGTTCAGAGCTGCTGCCAGGCTGTTAACGGGCAGATTACAGAGACCATACAATGCCCCTGTTGAAGCAGCTTCATTCGCTGCAAGTTTGTTTCCAGGCACAATTCAAGGTGCTGATTATTACCTAGAAAGCCCTACATGACTCAGGTCCGCACTATTTGGCAGACCGTTTCTCCTGGTATGAACCTGCCTGGACTCTGAGATCCTCTGGAGAAGCCCTTCTCTCCGTCCCAACACCATCACAAACACGGTTGGTGGGGACGCAAGAGAGGGCCTTCTCAGTGACTGCCCCTAGACTCTGGAACTCCCTTTCTAGGGAAATCAGAATGGCTCCCTCCTTGATGGCCTTATGCTGGCAGGTGAAGACCTACCTGTTCACATAGGCGTTTAAGGAATTGCTCTAAGGACAGGTTGGGATATTGGACCATTTTAAAAATTTGATACAGTTGTTTCTATATAGATAGTTTTATCTTTTTAAAATATATTTTATTCTTTTAATAACTATCTATTTTAATACCATAATCATTTAATTCATTTTTAATGTACTTTTAAAAAAATGTTTTTAATTCTACTGTTTTTAATACTGTGAAGCCGCTCTGCATCCCAGTCCTGGGAAAAGAGCGGGATACAAATAAATATAATAAATAAATAAAATAAGCAAAGGCATTGAGGGAAAAAAGAGTGAGCATACATAGGCCAGCCCTCCCACTTGTCCAGTGCCTTGGCAAGCTTGCCCAAGTAAGTCAAGTAACACCAACACTAGGAATGCCAATGATGAAATGTGAAAGAATTACTTCTAAAACATGATACTTGCAACAGTAACTAACTACTTTTGGGACCCTGGAATACATTGCTTTCTTAAAGTAACTTCACAAACTCTTGTTATGTCCAGTTGGAACCTCTCAATTGATGGAAGGATCTTTCATTCAGTGGAAGCTTCTGCTGTTCTGAAGAGCCCTATTAGTATCTCAAGATCTGCAGCAAAGGAAGAGTAATGATTGAAAATCACCTCCCTTCCTGTTCTACTGATAGTATCTTCCACTGTGTCAAAGAACTTTCCAATATTAAAAAGATATCAGCAAGAGAAAGGCCAATATTTGTTGACAGAAGGACATCAAGAGAGGGAGTTAGATGAGCATCTACTGGGAAATAAGAACCAGAGATTGGTCATTTCACTTCAAATGTTAGCAAGATAGAAAAAGGAACACTTCATGAGCTCTCAGAATCAGGGCTATTTTTGTGAGACTAGTTCCCAGAAAGCTCCCCACCCAGCCAGAAAGCTATATTTGCTGAAGGATTCTGGGAGTCTGGACCAAAAATGCAACTTTTCCAAGCTATGCTTAGACTATAGGCAGCCTCATGTAAGAAAACATAACCTGTCATGAGATCTTCTGTTTAGAAATAAGCTGTTAGGATTTCAATGTTCAAAACTAGTCTTTGTGCTTAGAAAGGAATCAAGAACCTGAAAAACTGTTACATGGGAGTAACAATGCTCCCTATATATCCTCCCTATAACCCGCAGAAACAACACTTTACCATGCTGAACTTAGCTGAAATGGCATTCTTATTTGAAGGAGAAATCTCGACCATTGGTCCCTCTCACTCAACCAGTATAGTCAGAGCCAGACTAAGACATTTTGCCTGCGTGAAGTAGACCAGCAAATAATGCCTCTATTTAACTAAGGAGTCTATCACACAGAGTTTGTCCTGTGGAGAAATGGGATTTAAATTGGGAAAATCCTGCAAAAGGGGGATCTTTTTCAGACCACATCAGGCAGCATCCAGCACAGAAAGTGGACAAATGACATCCGGGGCATCGAGCATTAATTCGACATTAACTGGCACAAAAAATGGACAAAATCAGCCCTTTTTACTTTTGGGATTTTTCCGAAAGTAAAAAGTAGCCGATTTTATGCACTTTCTGTGCAGTTTAATGTTGGATTAATGTTCAATGCCTCCGATGTGTCTGAAAATGATCCCACTTTTGTGGGATTTTCCTAGGATTTAAATCCCGTTTCTGCATGGGATTTGGGCACTTAGCCTCCCATGTGATAAACTCCCAGATTAAGGAGCTATACTACACTCAAGGCAGCCATATTCTTTGTTTATAAAAGGCAGAAAGTCTGACAAACACTGTCCTTGGCAGTAAACCTTGGCAAGTTTTTTTAAATGTGGTATACTAGGCTTTTATGTTTTATGAGTGTTTTTAAATGCTGTAAATTAATTTTAATAGGACTGTGTATTTAATTGTTTCCAAACTTTGGTACTATACATGTTTGCTTTTTATTTTAACTTTCGTGTAAGCTGCCTTGGATCTCATAGTGGGGTAAAAACAGGTATTTTATATATATTCATGTCCTCAGTACTGGTCAGATACTAAATAATTCATCTCAGAAAAAAAACATTCCTCAGAAGACTTTCCCAGCTCTAGAAAACTGACTTTTTAAAGCATTGTTTTCACACATTGCTTGAGCATAACCACAGTTATTTGTGAAATTCTTGAGGTATTGCTTAAGCTCTGCTTTAGTGTTGCTTTGAGCTTTAATAATAATAATAATAATAATAATAATAATAATAATAATTATTATTTCCCGCCTCTCCTTGCGGATCGAGGTGGGATTACATCAATAAAACAATACAAATAAGTACAAAATATAATCAATAAAATACTAACATTACAAATTAGTCGATTAAACAGCTAAAACCTCATGTAACATCCAATAATTATAAAGTCATAATCAGGAGTGGAGCATTTTATCTTTAAGATCTTTTATAGGAGGTCGGGTGGGTAGGCCTGCCAGAAGAGATCCATCTTAAGTGCTTTCTTAAAAGCATCTAAGGTGGTAATAAGACAGATCTCTTCCAGAAAGCTCTTCCACAGTTTGGGAGCTGCAGCAGTGAAAGCTCTGTGGGACCTTGTTGTTAGTCTGGTCTTATGATATTCTAACGTGTTCTTCCCCGATGTTCTGAGAGTGCGGAGAGGATTGTGTCGGGAGAGGCGTTCCCTCATGTAACTCGGGCCCAAGCCATATAGGCTTTAACTTTCTTCAGCATTGTTTTATGCATTAATGTTATGGCTGAAGACTACCAATTAGCTTCTTGACACTTTAGTATCTTACACGCAGTCTCCTGGAATTTTATGACTTGGACCACAGTCTACATCTTTTGTAAACAATTATGCTCTGACATCAGTGCCCACAACCTTGTAACTCTTCTTGGTTGTACTTCCAACTCAATCAATGCATCTGAAAAAGTGGATTGATAGCCACAAAAGCTCATACTAATATAAACCACTTAAGTCTCAAAGGTGCTGTTGGATTCTGTACTCATCCCTTTTCACTTTATGTTGAAACAGACTAACACAGTTATCTCTTTGAAAGCTACTATGATTTTTAGCAAAACGTATAGTCCAATATTTTTCTTCTTCAGCTTTTCCTAGACACTTGGTTATTTTCACTTTTAATTCTTAATTTATTTTCTCTCTCAGTTTCTCATCCTCTTTCTTCCCATCTCCAGAATGCCTGAAAATCTCCTTCCCATCTTTCTCACCTCCTCTTTCCTTTTCTCTCCCTCCTACAACTCCTCCCTACATTCATCCTTTCCCTCATTTCCAGTCCCTCTTTCTCACTCCTGTGCCTCTCTCTCTTTCTTCTCGCACAATTCATGTCAAAATGACTCCTCTTCCAATTCTCTTCTCTTTCTCCCTGCCACTACTCCTGTCTAAATGTTTTCTTCCCTTCTCTTTGTCTAGGTAGGAATGCCCTTGTACACCAAAGCGAGTTTGCATGGGGGAAATGTGTGGCTGGTAATACTGATCTCTCTTCGTTTTAACAAGTAAGTATGGACTATTGATGGGTCACCGTGGACCAGGAAAATGCTATTTGAAGTAGAATTTCTTTGCTTGGGTAAACTAGTAGCATACCTATTATATTTGACTGCTGGTGTGGATCATTTTTTAATTATATTGTTTTCCGGGTCTGGTGGAGCTGCTGGAGGAGACTCACTTTCCCACCCAGCCAGCAAAGCCATCAGACTGGGAACTTCAGCGCTCCCTCTCACCAGTAGCTTCAAGTTTTCTAGATCTGATAGAGCTGCTAGCTGGGTAGGAAAGAGAGGAGACTTGTCTCTTCTTTCTTCTTCCCATTCCGTTTGTTTCTCACTGTCATTCCCTGTCTCCTTCTACCCCAAGTATTCATCAACTTTGTCCTCTTTCTTTCCCTCTCTTTCTCTCCAAATCTTTCTTCTTTGCCCCCTTGAAACCCTGATTAGGATGGATTAGATTCATAGCATAGAAACACTGTAAGTTCAATTAAATTCAGAAGAGCTTACTTCTGAATAGACATGTATAGATAGGATTGCCCTGTTGGATCATCACCATCATTGCCTCCCCCAAATACCTGATGATCATTACTACCATTGTTACAATTATCATTGCAGAGGGTAAAATGCATTGCTGGGGAAATCCATTTTCTTTCTAACTACTGTATATACTCGTATAAGTCTAGAATATTTAGTAAAAAATTGACTCCAAAAACCTGGGTTGACGTACCCATGGGTCAGTTGTAAATACTGTACTTTAACTCTTATAAAAAAAAAGGGAACCATTCCCTGGTGAAAGGCACGAGCATAATGTGTCCTGGAAGTACTGACCCCTTTCTACTCTCTCATCCATCCAGCCTTTAGGGTAAGCCCAAATTGTTATGCCTGCATCATTTTCCTTTGCTTCATCATTTAGATCCTTTGTTGCATGCCCCTAAGTTTTATCATTGACTTATCCATGGGGATCATATCAAAATCCTTAATTTTGGCCCCAATACTTGCTCTCGACTTGTACAACTTATAGTTGAGTATATACAGTACTATACACTTTGCAAATAAACCTGTGGGTAATATGGAATCCTGCAGAGATGGCAGATGATGTCATGGACCCTGTTCATACAACAGTCACAGGGTGTTGGCCATATGATCCCCAAACCTACTACACTAGTGATATGAACCCTATGCCAGTGTTCTGTTTTAACCCTGTAAAGGTCACTCAACATTCTGTGGCCACTGGATAAACTCATCCTTAGTGGGAATTCTGAGAGGGTTTTAGGGGGAGGGGATCTACAAACCTTGAGTATGGGTGATGCAAATTGGCCATGTAAAGATCTGCACTTGAAGAAGGAGTTCTCTCTTGACATACTGTCTGTATATCCTTGTCTATTTTTTACATTATCAATCTAGCTTTCTATAGACAAGACGATGGACACGGGGAAAAACGGGGGTTTAAACAGTGATTTTCTCCGGAAAGTCGTGCAATTGTGGTAAAGATTTCACACACTGTCATGATTAAAGATGACTTATACCGGGAATAACCAGGGAATAACCAGCAACAAATCATTCACAGGGAAATAAGTCAACATTAATTGCAATGTGTGTGAAAATCTTCACTGCGCTTGCACGACTTTCCTTGGAAAATCACTGTTAAATGCCCAATTTTTCCCATGTGTGATAAACTCCATATGATCCAGGTCCCCTTTGCATGACCATTTTAAAATTAGGACATTTTCTCACAGTGATTCTGCAGACAAATGTATTCATGGTATATGGTATTGCTCACTCTTTATAGTTGCCCAAGTCCAGAATGGATTTGTGAAATGGGGTTTTCTTTGGCAAGCTTAACATTATTTACAAAGGTGGGTAGCATTAAGGAACATTTTCAGACTTTGTAGTACTTATTGCAAAACAGTTTGTCTTAATACAGGAAATGATAGATTTCTTTCAATCTGAGCATAGAATCTTGTGATTTGCTTAGTCACAAAAGTGGAGACTTTCTTCTCATCAACAAGACACTTGGAGTGGTAAGTAATCTTTTCATTTTTCTTCTTGATTGTAACTACTAAATGGATAAAGCAACATAATCTGTTATCGGTGATAGGCTCAGACATAATAGCTGTTTGCCAGCTACCATATAAAACATGTCACCCCATGGAGCCTTATTTGTATATGAATGAATAATGCATTTACATTTGGAGCCAATCTGTCTATCTGTGTATGTGCCCTCAAGCTGCCTGTCAACTTATGGTGAGGGTCTCCTTAGGTAATACTGAGAGTCGGCTTGCCGTTGCATTTCTCTGAAATACCCACAGCACCTATAAAAGTCAGTACTGCATCTAATAACAGAGATGTATATGTCTAGTATGAAAAGAAATAATTTGAGATACCATATCCACCTCGTGGAACATACTTTTTTGTTTCGTTTTGTCTTTAGTTAAGATCACACCCTGTAATGCCTTCTCAAGAATAAGTCCTACTTGAGGTCACACATATGGCAAGCCCTAATATAGTGAATGGGGTGTGCACCACACCATGTGCCATGGGGAAGCGCCCCATTCAAACAAATGCGGCTTGATCTTATGCAGATTTTGTCTTATGGGGGGGGGGTCCTGGAACAGATCCCCCACGTAAGGCAAGGGTGCACTGTATAATTTTAATTTTGCTAGTTGTTTGTTACAACTATTACCATTACATTCAGTGTGTTACATGGGAATTATGATTTGTGAGTAACATTAGTTCAGAAAATATGACGAAGGATTCCGTATGTTATGGTATAGGAGGAGGTCAATGGAGTGTTTGTGTGTGACGAGTTACTGCACCAGGCGATGCCAACCTTAGTGATGCCACTGCCAGGATCACAGTCTACCAATAGAGCAGAAATGCTCATTCCTCTTTTGAGAGCTATGCCCAATATTCTTTTTGTCTAAGCTTTCTGACTCAGAGTATGCCAGTGAGCTAGAATGGTGGCCATTATTTTGGAGAAGGGGTAAGGTACAACAATGAAAATCATAGATAGTGAGTTTCTCCAAACCTGGCTTTCTTTTCTGCGTGCAGTGCAGGAAATAAGGGAATAAGAGCTGAACCAGGGAATAGAAATGGGCAAATGTTCTTGTTTGCAAAAGGAGAATGAAAATACCAATCCAAAGCCTGATACAGACAGGCCAAAATATAGCTGCTTCGGGTCACTTTGGAGGTATGCTGTTTAAATGATGCATGCCTCCTAAGAGTCCGGAAGCTGTGCCAAAGCCATGATCCAGTCCTAAGGACTAGAGTGCAGCTTTGGTGCAGCTTCTGGACTCTTAGTACGCATGCATAATTTAAACAGCATACCTCCAAAGTGACCTGAAGCAGCTTTATTCTGGCCTGTCTGTATGGGGCCTAAATGGGAGGAAGAAAAGCTCAGACTTTCCATCTCCACATCTGTTGTGACAGCTACGAAAAATAACATTTTAAGATCTCTTCTCGTTGTTGTACGACTTCATTCCTGACTTATGGCGACCTTAAGACAAACCTATCATGGAGTTTTGCTGGCAAGATTTGATCAGAATGGGTTTGCCTTTGCCTTCTTCTGAGGCTGAGAGCATGTGACTTGCTCAAGGCCATTCAGTGGATTTCCATGGCCAAGCAGGGATTCGAACCCAGGTTTCCAGAGTCATAGTCCAACATTCAAATCACTACATCACACTGGCTCCCTTTTAGGACTACAGCTCTCAAAAATCACCCAGCTGGCATTACCAATACATTGTTGAACCAAGACATTGAATTTTTTATTAGCAAAACTGCAGGCTTCAGAGCACAGAGGAGTTTCTTCTTTATGACCACAAATCACACTGAGTGATTTTATTTATAGATTACTATTTCAGATTACCTCAAGATCACAGATGAGCCACCACATGTTTTATAGAGTTACTAACCAAGGCAGCACTTGCCTTGCCTTGGTGCCCAGGAAGTCTTTAGTGGTTATTCAAGTCCTTATATGGTACACTTGAGACATAAAGGCAATATAGATGTTGAGTCAGTGAAGCATGAGCACCAAAGCAGAAATTTACAGAAATTCAGTGAAGTTCTGGGCCTTTTGATATTACTCATTCTTATCTGGTGTTAGCTTTGGACTCAGAGGAACACAGAAAGCATTGGCCTGGTGTGTGTGAGTGTGTTTAGTTCCATAGTTGACCAGCCAGAAATTCATTTGGAAGAATTCAGGAAATGGGAAGCTCTTTCCTCATTCACAGAATTTTCCTGGGCTCCAAGATGAGCCAACAGTGTGATGCAGCAGCTAGATAAGCCAATGCAATTCTAGACTGCATCAATAGAAGTACAGTGTCTAGACCAAGGGAAGTAATAGTGCCACTCTATTCTGCTTTGGTCAGGCCTCACCTGGAATACTATGTCTAGTTCTGGGCACCACAATTCAAAAATGGTCTGGAAACATGCCCTATGAGGGGTGACCTAGTGAGCTGGGTATGTTTAGCTTGAAAGAGTGGTGGAGTCTCCTTCTTTGGAGGTTTTTAAACAGAGCCTGGATGACCATCTGTCGAGGTGCTTTGATTGTGAGTTCCTGCATGGCAGGGGCTGGACTGAATGGCCCTTGTGGTATCTTCCAAATCTATGATTCTATGATGCTCACACCTTCCATTGTAAATATATTTTGTTTTTCCACCAGTTTTTCCTTTATCTCTTTTCTTACTACAGAAAACTTGTTAAGGACAGAAAGATGTACCAGCACTACAAACTATTTTGATCAGCGCCACAAAAAACCATCTCTCACTTCTTGGGTATGTGTCCACATCATACGTTGAACAACTCTTATGTAATCATGGTGAGAGCTGTGAAAGTTCTATTTTTTTATCGTTCTCCGTCTGTCCGTCCGTCCGTCCACCCGTCCCTCCCTCCCTCTCTCTCTTCCTGCTTTTCAAGAATATCCTTCCTTCCTTCCTTCCTTCCTTCCTTCCTTCCTTCCTTCCTTCCTGTCTTTCTTTTTTCTTTTTTAAACAGGACTTATTATCTCTAGAATGGTGCAAAGCTAAAGTGATTTCCTCCTTCCTTAAACAGGTCCAGCTGCTGACCAGGAAAAATAAGAAGGCCATACTGTGGAATTAAGGATCCAAAAGAAATGCTTTTTGGTCTCACACTCTGACAGCCAGGTTTATGCATTCTAATATACTATCCAAAAGGTTTGTAAAGCCCTCATACATTGTCCATGCACTAAGGAAATGTTTCACCAAGCTATGCATTTCAGACTGATGTTTGTGTTAACTATCAGACTGGCCATCTGTTTTCTTCTGAGTGAGCAATTTACACTATTAGGAATCTCCAGTACCCTTCTGTTCTACTGAACTTTAAAAAAATGTTGGATGTAATGTTTGTTTGCTGTCTTAGCAGTTTCTAAGAATTCCATATTAGCCATGCCAAATATTGTTATATTCAGTCCTATAGCACCTTAACCAAAAGCAAAGCCATGTTAGGAGTGTATCACACTGGGGCTAATGTTGGCATTAAAGAGAGATTAAAGTGCATTTAAAACAGCCTGCAAATAAAGCGAAAATAGCAAGTAATTGCATGAATGATTATCACATGCGATTGCGCAAATAAAGCGATATTGGAAATGCATTGCTGAAATCCTGAAAGTAAAAAGATGTGTGTTAATGCTTCTTTGTGACCACTTTAATGGCGGGTTTTGTGCAATGTCGTGTGAAATCATTTTGTGTAATTACACGATTTTTCCAGGATATTCATGGGATAAACTCTTTCATATGATAAACTGTTTAGATCCTTTCTCTATTAGAAAATAAAAGCTTAATCTTGCTTAATTCTGGAATATAACATATTACAGTTTGAATTATAAAGCATCATAGTCACAGCCAAGATACCATGAACAAAGAAACAGGTTTGATTCTCATCCATTGGTGCTGATGAATCATGCTATTGCTATTGTTTATTGATTTATTGCTATTAATTTTTGTTCTGTGTCATCAGGTTCAGTTGCTTGTGATTCTTATTGCTGGGATAAAAAAAACCACAAACATTTCATTCTGAAATGCAAATACTGTTTAGTTTGAGACACAGAAAGTAAAACCTCTTTTTCTAGACTGATTTGCATTGGCATTTTGTCTGGGGAAGGACAATAACATCTGTGTGATCTATCTGCACAGCAGCCCAACTAGATTAAATGGAAAGGGGATAAATATAACCTGTATTCAAAACTTCTGCTGATGGATTTCCCAGCGATCTTTCTCACCTGGTCACAGATTCATTTGAGAAAAGGCAATTTGGCATCAAAAAGATGCTGTCCCTACTGGACAGTTTTCAGGTAGAGTCCAGTGTATCTGTCTGGGACCAAACTCACTTCTGTTTCAAGATCTAGAAGATTATTTGTTGTTGAAGTTTTTGAATTCTTATTACCTGTACCAAATTTAGCAATCATAAGATAAAGGACATCAGTTTTGACCCAATATGTCCATCCTCTTGTAGTTGACCTTATCCTTTCTAATCATTGACAAGAATCTTATCTGACACTCTTTTTTTAATGATAGTTTTAAATAAATCCTTAAAATGATTTATCTATTTAGGACATTTGGACATTATTGGAATAGAAATAATAGGTTGACTTTAATTTGACAGAAATCATAGGTTGTTCTTAAACAGTAGATCCCCAGACACAATGATCAAGTTCAGTCATGTCTGGTGACTTCCATGTCAGTAAAACAGTCAGGTCACTCCAGACTTTAGTCCAGACTTGAAATGATTTATATAAGATGCTGAACCTTTTTTAGGGATAGTCTGGACTAAAACATATTTATTATTTAAAACATAGAGTGTATTCACTGTCCTACAGACATGGAAGACTTGCACTTCCCATTACTCATGTTTCCATATCACAAGCCATGGTCTGGTTTGCTGAGATATGGTTTCTGTGAAGTGTAGACCCACCTCTGCCATTATTTATCAACCAGATCAAACTATAATCCAAACCCACAGTCTCTTTAAACCATGACTTATTGTGACATCTAAATCCACAACAGCAGTTTATTCCTGGCTTGTTTCCCAACAAATCAGATGCCACAATTTAAATGATCTATGGAGCAATTTGTGTCTTAACCAACAAACCAAGATTAATACAAACCATGGCTTATTGTGGTATGCAAATATACCTAGAATATTAACTTCCACATCTTTTCATATTTCCAGTGATATACTTGGAACACACAGTTCTATACTTGAGGAAGAGAAGGTAATGGAAAAACAATTATAGCATTATATACAAATATATAGAATTATGTTAATGTTCATTTATTTCTCATTTTTGCTTGGATCTTTTTTGTTGCTATTTAGGCACTTGGGCAATATATTGATTTCCATCAGCAGTCCAAATATTCTGTATCTGTTTTCATTGATTCTCATAAAATTATGCATTCAAGTATAGTGTTATATTTTTATTTTACTGTGATATTCCACATTATCTCTATGAATTTTTCATTACCAGGAGAAAGGAAGATGAATACTTCTATTGGAATACTGGATGAGTTCACCACAACTTTCAACTATGATGATATAATAGAACCAGTCTATAATACTCATGTCAACATATTCACTTCCTATTTTGTGCCACCACTTTACTCATTGGTGTTTATATTTGGCCTGCTGGGAAATGCACTTGTTGTGCTGATCCTCATCAAATACAAGAGACTCAAGAGCATGACCGACATCTACTTGCTGAATCTGGCCATCTCTGACTTGCTTTTCATTATCTCGCTTCCATTTTGGATTTATTATGTAGCACATGAGTGGGTATTTGGCAATGAAATGTGCAAAATCTTCTCTGGAATCTACAGTGCGGGTTTCTTCAGTGGAAGCTTCTTCATCATTCTTTTGACAGTCGACCGGTACCTGGCAATTGTTCATGCAGTGTTTGCACTTAAAGCTAGGACAGTTCTCTATGGTACCCTCTCAAGTGTTGTCACATGGGCTGTAGCAATATTAGCTTCTATTCCTGCATTCATAATTTACCATGTTCAAAAGGAAAATGAGAAATGCAAATGCAACTTTTTTTATCCTCTTGGAAAGGAAAAAGAATGGAGGCAAGTTATAACTTTAATGACATTCACTTTGGGCTTAGCCATTCCATTAGTCATAATGGTGTTCTGTTACATTCGGATTATAATGGTTTTGATGAACATTCACAATGAAAGAAAGAGGAAAGCCGTCAAGATTATTTTTCTCATAATGATTGTTTATTTCATTTTATGGATGCCATACCACATTGCCATTTTATTGCAGACCTATCAAGATGTATTTTTTTCAGTTGACAAATACATTGATAGTGATGGCAATCTGAGACTGGCCATTGAAGTGACAGAAGTCATTGCTATGATTCATTGCTGCCTCAATCCTGTGATCTATGCCTTTGTGGGGGACAAATTTAGGAAATATCTCTGTATCTTTTTCCAAAAGCATGTAGCAGTATACTTCTGCAGGCTTTATACAGGTCGACACTGCTCTAAATTAGAACGGTCTACTTCCTCCTACATAAGTACAACAGAACATGATATTTCTACTGGTTTGTAAAGTGCCTTTCAGCTGTGTATATTTTTGAGTCTTTTCTTATTGTAGTTTCATTGTGTGAGTAGGAATATCAGAGTGGTAAGAGGGAGCAGAAAACAATATGTTATGCTTGATGATCCTATGGATTTTGGAAGGAAGCCCTTTCGATAATTCTTCCTACCTGTAAAGGGAATGGCTCACATGAAAGGAACTATCCTGAGTACTGAACCTATCTGAGGCTGGTTCAGCATCTTGGATAGTGCCTTTAAGGTTTGTCCTAAAACCCAGAGCAGATTCACTGTTGTGAATGGCAATAGACACAACCAAGCTTCAGTATGAGCATTTGAGGAACAGCCAGCGCAGAGGGAAATAGCCACAATCGGAGCAGCCCCAGATGTTCTAGTATCAGCCTACATAGGAAAGGCAGGCTAGAGCACAGGGACATTGCTGGATGCAGTATTGGCACTGCTCATGTAAACATCTTTCCCAGTTCTGATATCTTGGCCTTGATTCTTGTGACCTCTAGCAATGGCTTCTCCAGCTTATCCTTCTGCACATTCCTCCACCTGCTCTGTTTCGCTCTGACAGATTTTATCAGCTTTTGACATCTGGACTCTCCTTAGCTACATTCTTCACTGAGTTATTTTCAACAACTTTCTGACTCTAGCCACCAGCCTTCACTGCTTCCGGGAAGAAGTACTACAACAGAAGATAACAGGAAGATTGTGGTCCCTTCTCATGATGCAATTCTAGCACATTCATACCATCTTAACTGCCACACCTGGATCCTACAGAATCCTGAGATTTGTACTTTTATGAGTCATTTAGAATTCTCATTTAGAAAGCTGTAGTACCTCACCAAACTGCAAATCTAGTATCCCACAGGATGTTATCATTAGTTAAACTGAATCATAGCACTATAATATTGTAACATGAAACAGGCCTATATCAAACATATGCTGATGGGCAGAGATGTAATTTTTGTAAGAGATGCAAATTTGTAAAAAAAAAACCCAACAACCTTGCAATTTTTTTTACATAAAATACTGGAATAAAACTGAAATTTAATAAATAAATACCACTCTCTAGCTTTGAAAATCAAGTGTGTGTAAAAAAGTCAAGCTGTGTCAGATAGCATTTTGCTCAATATTAGATGCTGATGTTGATCTATATATTTCTGAAGACTGAGATAATTAAATAAGATCTCAGAAGATATCAAAACATGGGTAGGTTTTTGTGGGAGAGTACAGTCCGTAAAATAATTTGGAACCGAGCCACGTAGCACTGGGTACCTGATACATAAGCAGACAACATCACAGATAGTAAAAGGTAGTACTAAAATAATCTCAGTAGAAACTGAGAACACACGAGCAGTTTAAAGGCCTGGGGAAATAAAAACATATTTGCTTGATACCTAAAAGATTTTAATATAGATTTTTCAGGGGAGAGAGTTCCACAGATGGAGCATCACAAATGAAAAAAGCCCTTTTATTGCTATCCACCACCCATCAGAAGCTGGCAAGATGCAACTTTGAGAAAAATTGCAGTGTACAGGCTGGTATTTCTTACACAGGTTGGTGCACATAAACTAGGCCAATCCCAATATATATTTCTACCTAAAGTGAAGAATAGCGCCTATTCCTGTTCTGTGTAGCAAAGCCAACTGAACTAAAAGTTGGATCATTCTTCAGTATTAATGATTGTCAGTGGCGGTTGGTGGTCACTGGGGTTTGTAGGCCATGAAGAACAGGGTCAGCAGAGGTGGAGCCTTCTCTGTCTAGTTTTCCACTCAACATCCTCTCTTGCAAGGTCTAGGTAGATGGAGAAACTGTAGTACATTCATATGAGTATGCCCATCACAACTTCCCCACTTGCTATCTATTCATACATAACCATTTAGAAAAGGTCTGGGGGGAAAATCCAAAGGCAACTCTTATTACAGAATGAGAAAGAAAAGCAGTCCTACAGAAAGTTCCACTCCCTGAAAAATTTGTAATAGAGGGGGTTTGGGTGTCTGAGAGGGACACCACAATAAAACATGCCTTTGCCATCCCACTTGTCCAGCAGTAGCAACAGGTCACATTCATAAGAACACCACCTCTCCCACAGTAATCCCATGCCATACTCCCTATGGAGAACAAAACATATGAGGAAAGGCTGAGGGAGTTGAGGCATATTCAGACTGATGAAGACTGAATAGAATTGCACTTTTAAATATTTAAAGGGGTGTCACAGAAAAGAGGGTACAGGTTTGTTCTCTGCTGCACCAGAGGGTAGGACCAGGTTGAATGGGATAACAACAACTACAAAAACAACAATGCAACAGCAACAACAACAACAATGACAACATGTATTTCTTACCCGCTTCTCTGCATAGATCGAGGCAGGGAACAAATACAAAGAGCATCTGTTGAAGCACACATTATTTTAAAAGGACAAATAAGATGTACATATATTAAAACAATCCACATTTTAAATTCACAGTTTAAAAATCATCTGGATAAGCCTGCCAGAAGAGACTGGTCTTTAATGCAGTTTTAAATCCAGACAGTGTATTCATCTGTCAAATCTCTTCTGGCAGGTTTTTCTACAGTTTAGGGGTGGTTGAAGAAAAAGTTCTCTGGCTGACAGTTGTCTACCTCGTTCTGGCTAGCTGAAGTAAATGTCCACCAGAGGATCTGAGTGTATGGGGTGGATTATATGGGAGGAGGCAATCCTATGAGTAACCTGGACCCAAATAGGGTTGCCATAACCCGGTTGCAACCGGGTTTTTCCCGGTTTTGGCTGCACCTGCCCGGTCACGGCACGGGTGCACCCAAAAACCGGGAAAAGCCCGGTTGCAGCGGGGTTGCTGGGCAACCTTGGGGCCTCGCTGCCCTCCTCCTCCTCCCCCGCGCATGGCCGCGCGGAGGAAAAGGAGGGCAGTGAGGCCTGAGGCAGAGGAGGCTGCAGGGAGGCGGCGCCTCTTCGGCGCAGCCGCGCCAACCTCCCCGCCTCCCTGCAGCCTCCTCCCTCCTTCCTGGCCTCCGCGGGGACCAAGAAGGAGGCGAAGCCCCGGCCATCGCCGGCAGGCTCCTCGCCTCCTTCCTGGTCCCTGTGGGGGCCAAGAAGGAGACGAGGCCACGGCGATCGCCGCCGGCCTCCCCCCTCCTTCCTGGTCGCGGCAGGGGCCAAGAAGGAGACGAGGCCATGGTGATCGCCGCAGGCTCCTCGCCTCCTTCCTGGTCTCTGCAGGGGCCAGGAACAAGGCGAGGCCCCGATCCTGGCCTCCGATCGCGGCGGGGCCCAGGCGGGGAGGGAAAGCCTCCTTAAGTGGAGGCTTTCCCTTGCTGCTTGGCCTCCGCTCCCTGCCGCGATAGCGGTAAAATGTAGGACAGAATTTTCAAATGTAGGACACATGTTTTGTGTGTCCTACATTTGAAATTTTTGTCCTACATTTTTCCCAGTTTGGAGGTCCGGCACTTTGGCAACCCTAGACCCAAACCATGTAGGGCTTTAAAGGTAATAACCAACACTTTGTACCTTGTCCAGAAACAAATTGGCAGCCTGTGGAGTTATTCTAATATTGGTGTCATATTATCACTCCTTGATGTCCCAGTAAACAATCTGTCTGCTGTGTTTTGAACTAACTGAAGTTTCCGAAGTGGTAGCCCAATGTGGCAAAAGTCCAGTCCTGAGGTTACCAGCACATACACTATCATCTTTAAGGCCTCCAACTCTAGGAAGGGGTGCAGCTTGCATATCAGTTGAAGCTGATAGTAGGCATTCCTGGCCGTTGCATCTATCTGAGCTGTCATTTGAAGCACCCAAGCTGTAAACACAATCTTTCAGGAGGTGGTTGGGGAGTGTAACCCCACCCAGGACTGGTTGGCACACCTACAAACCCAGATTCGAACCCTTGATGGTAAGCACCTCTGTTTTTTCTGAATTCATCTTCAATTTCTTTTTCCTCATCCAGCCCATTACCTTTTCCAGACATTCATTCAGAGGAGACACAGTATCCTTAGCTGAGGAAATATACTTGGGTGTCATCAGCATACCGATAGAACCCTACCTCATGTTTCCATATGAACTTTCACAGTGATTTCATGTAGATACTGAATAGCATCGGAGATAGGATGGCATCTTGTGACATGCCATATTACAGCTCCTTTCCTTAAGGAGCAGCTGTCCCAAGTATGAAACCTATCCATGGGATAGGAATGAAACCACTGAAGCACAATACCTCCGAATCCCAAATTCCCCAGGTGTTCCAGAAGGATACCATGGTCAATGGTATTGAATTCCGATGAGAGGTCCAAAACACCAGCAGGGACATTTTCCATCAGTACTCAGGCAAAGATCATTCACTAGGAGGTTAAAAACCACTTCTTGTGGACTCTGGCAAGGGCTAGTTTTAATTAAAGGTGTCACGAATCGCTCCCTAGGTTCACTATATAGTGGACAAGGTCTTCTAATTCCGGGCATCCATATATGCATGTGTGCTCCTTTATTGGGATGCCTCTGTATGGTCCCAACTCTATATGTTGTGTCCATCATATTCAATCTTAGTTCTGTGAAAGCTTTCCGCAATTGTACAAATGTTAAACTGCTAAGGTAGTCTGCATGTTCACAAATCTTGAGTTCATGATATAATGGTGAACATGGGGAAAAATAAACAGTATTTAAATCCCTTTGTGTAACTACTTCCCTTATTCTATTCTTAATTATCTTTTCCTGTGCGTCTGGTTGAAGTCCTTTAAGCTCATCTGATACAAGTCCATATTTGATGTTCAACTGGGCAGCATGATGCACCCAGTTTTTAACAGGTATGCTGTTGGATAGTTCTATCAAGCATTTTTTAGGTAGCCTGGTATTATCCATCCCCTGTACCTTAAGTCAATAACATATAATTCATCTGTCTACTTAGCTCTCTATGCTTAGCATGCAAGTTTACAACCTGATCATGGCAGTTAAAGCATCTTTAGGTAGACCTAACAATGACCTCAAAAAATAATTCTGAGTAGGTTCTAAACTTGATATTTTTGATGTACTTGAAGTGCCCCAGATTTCAGCCCCATAGAGGGATTGTGCCATTGCTTTGGCTTTATATACAATCAGGGTAGGATTTACTAAATTGCCCCCTTTAGTGGCAGCATACTTCAAAATTGCTTTTGCTGATCTGTAAGATTGTACTTTGATGTTTAACATTTGTTCTTTCCAAGAAGCTGTATCTGAATAAACCAATCCTAAATATTTGAATGTTTTCACTTGTTTTATATCCTGGGGTTTTAATCTGAGGCGTTCTCTGGCTGAAAGGTATCCTTTCTAAACTGCCAATCCCAAGATTCCACAGGTTGGACCCCTAACTGTTAAAGTAGAATCATATTTGGGTAGCATGAAGACTGGGTATAATAGAGTAATGTAAAAATGCCCAGGTTGAGCACCTTTAAAGTCTGCAGTAATACTTGGAATGGATTCATATCTCTAATAACATTGAAGCAACCAGCCATCACTGCATCTAGGTTCACATTCTGAGGCCCTTCTTTACATAGAAAGGAAGTGGTACTATTGTGCAAGAAAACCAGGTGGTGATATGTAAATCCTTGCTATAATCTTTCCAAAGCTGTGCTTACCACCAGTATGATTCTGCTGTCAAAACACAGTACAATTGGGCTTAAGTATCAGCAGTAGTGGTTCTGACAGGGTTTTGGAATGGAAACCCTTCTAAGAAGACCTGTGGTCAGTTTGGAACAGGCAAAGTAAACCACCTAGTGTGAAATTCTCACATCATGATCATCATCATCACAACTAAAATGTGTGGCTTCATGAAGATACTGAGCAACGAAGTGTGCAGATGAAAGATAAAACCTTCTTGTTGGGGGTTGGATGGGTGTGTTTTCAGCTTGAGCTTTAACTCAGGATGGTGCAATAAAGTCCACAGAATAGTAAATTAACTCTGACTTGTCCAAATATTCTGCAGACATACAGAAACAGATTTTTTGAAGTGTTGGCTAGTTAAATGACTATTTTTGGAAGAAGGGAACTGATTTTTTTTAAAGGAGAAACAAGAAACTTGCAGAACTTGAAACCTTTCTTCACACAGGGAAGTGTGACATTTCTTTCTTTGTTGTTTGTTATTTCTTCCCTTTTCAACCACCCCCCCCCCCTTTTTTTTTTGGCTGAAGTCCACCTGCTCCAATTTTTACAACAACCTGATGCAAAGAACCAAGCTGTCAATGTCATCAATTAAACATTTGTAGACTGGTAAGTTGATTTAAGTTGGAGGGTGTATGTGTGTGTCTGTCTGTGTGCAAGTGTTGTTTTCCATTTTTAAAGACAAATTGCAAAAATAAAAACAGTATAGGTTAGGAATGTTGGATGGATTTCTACTTTTATCAACAGGCAAAAAATGGTATAAAACATAAATGCATACTTTTTGTTACCAGTTCATATTATTTGATCACTCTGGCACCAAGTATGTATTAAATATCCCTTTGCTTATGCAATTATGAAAGTGTTAAATTCCCTGATTCTCAAAAAATCAGTTATCCCCTTCATTCCACAATGTTGGGAATACATTTTTCAATTCCCTCTCCCTATTTTCTTCTACTAAACCATCTTTATAAGATATTCCTGCAAGATAGAGAATAAATATTTTAAGGTATTCAGCTTGCAACATAAATATTACTGGAAAGCAGCATGTTTCTGAACCAGTGCTAAAAGAGGGCAATATGGATTTATAGAAGTGGCCTGCTTTGCAACACCTCTTTACCTGAATAGAGACTATCATTTTTCACAAGTCTATAGACGGTGACAGTTTTTGTTAGCCTTGACATTTAAACATTCATTTCTTCTTTGCACTGTGGTCTCCTTTAAAATATTTGTGGGAACTGTTGATGAGAAATCTGTTTGACCAGAAACCACAAATGTACCAATTTGTGCATCTATGTCTTTTGAGTGTTTACACACAGGCAAAAATAGCATTTAACTATCTCCTTGAAATCAGTTGTACATGGAATAGGAGAACCATTTTACACAGAAAACACTTCGGTGTGATATTGCAAAACACCAGGTCTTTCCCTACTATTAGGTCAAGTGAGGTACAGTAGCTGCTTGCGACAGCAGATGCTGGAGGAGCCAAAAGCTTGTATGCTCTTTAAATTAACCTGTTGCCTAAGGATTGTGGTGAGGATTTTTTCTTGTCACCAGGACTAAAGTTAGTAGGAACTTCCAGTCCCATTGACTTCTTTACATAGAAGGGGTGGTGGTGGAAAAACGTGCAATCTTCTTCTTTACCTCAGGCAGCAGAATGTTTTGGGTTGTCCCCATAAATATGCATAGAGTAGCATCTACAGTACACTGGGATGCCATGACTCACTGCTTAGATGCACTCAGACTGCACACAGTGCATTAAATGTAAGTTTCATGCTATTTTTGATACAAAAATATGTGTAGTTAATTCACCATGCCTGAGAAGTTTCTTCTTTAGATGTAGTGTGCATGTATATATTAAGCCTGGTCAAGGCTTATCCTTTTAATACCTGGGTGAGGCATAGTTTTGAAACTTGGAAAGATAAGGGAATGAAGAAAATTATTATTGGAATCTCAAAATGCTCACAAAGTGGGATGTATTATATCTTGGGTTTCTCAGGCATTCTTAAGTATGACTAAATTTTGTAGAGTTCTGGGATGCTATAGCAGTCAAAAAGGTCCCCAGTCTTCTTCCAACTATAAAGTTGCTTCTCTTGTCTCTGGGCCTCGCTACACATGAAATTACTTGTGAGTGCATAGTGTGAACATTTTAATTTTGGAGAAAAAGCACACTGACTTTTCAAGTAGACTATTTTTGTCTACTTGAAAAGAAGTAAGATGGCATCTTACCACAGACATATGAGTACTACATGTAAAGAGGGTGGGCTGTCCCTCTTTGCACTCTAACATGCCTTTACTACCCTGAGCACCTTTGTCCCCAAGAGAAATATGTTGGTTTTTACCATATCAGCAATCCTCTGCAAGCTTACTAGGAGTAGGTCCCACAGAACTCTGTGGGGCTTAAGCCTGGCCTGGCCTACACCTGACTCTGTTTATTGCTGTTTCAATTATATTTCTGCAATATATTAACACAATATAGTAACACTATTTTGATTTGTCAGGAAATTTTTATTTTTATTTATGCTGTTTTGTGACAATTGCCCTATAAGACAGCCTGCAAAAACTGCAAATAACAATTTTCAGTTCAAAATGCCCCAAAGCATGATTTTGAACATTGTTGAGAATTTTGCCTTTGTTGCTGCTGAATTCTGAAATTTCACTTCTGTCAATCACTATTATCTCTAAGCCTCAATCCCTGTACACTACCTCAGCCGACTCCAGTCTGCCAAAAGAACCACAACACTCATTTCCCTGCTGAGTCCTCAAACCTAACATAGCTTTAAAAAGTTGTTTTTTGGACTACAGCTCTCAGACCCCTGTTGTAGTGGGAGTTTTAGTTCAAAAGGTTATATTGTGAATGTAGTCCATAAAAGCAATGTTTTCAAGCTTTGTTTTCTATTTCCAGGACTCATTAAAATGTTTGAAAACTACCCAGACCCACTAGTCACCAAAATGTTGACAAGAGAACTAAGAGGAGATGGCTTTATAATCTCCAGGTTCTGTACTTTGAAGTACCTCTTCCCTAAGGTTGCTAGGTATCCCTTATTATAGGGGCTATTCCTTATTGGGGAGCTGAAAAGATTGTGTTTTATCAGACTAATAAGTGTCCCTTATTATAAGAGATATCTCCAATTTGAGGGTTAGAAAGCTTGTTCCTTATTGGACTAAGCAGGTGTTCTGTATTTGAAGGTTGGAAATCTTATTCTTTATTGGACTGACAGGTGTCCCTTATTTTGAACGATGCCTCCAATGTGAGTGTTGGAAAGCTTTTCCTTTTATATAGACTAAACAAGATGCCAAGAAAATAAAAATTAAAATCCTATATTGGCAGGGTATGCACCCTTCATAAAAACAGAAATATATGCATCACGTAGTTTATTAATGTGGACAATATTTTACAGAGTAATACCTCGCTGAATTAAGATAAATCAATATGTTCATTTCGCATTTCGGTAGAACACAACTTTATTAATAACTACTTCCTACTTGCTATTTCAAATCAAGTCAAAATTTATTGCTTTTGGCCAATGGCCTTTGCATTTATTGCTATTTTGAAAACATGGGACCTTGTTTCCCTTTTGCACCGGGTTCCACAGAAATATATTTCTTAAGAATTCTAAAGTAAGTTTCCTGTAAAAGTGCCCACACTAAATGTGCCTGCACTGAATGTTATCTGGTTGCAATTGCAACATAAATCTTCAGTTTGCGAAACCACCATATATACCCGACTATATGTTGACCTCATGTATAAGTTGAAGGCAGGTTTTGGGGCCAAAATCATGGATTTTGATATGACCTGTGGATAAGTTGAGGTTAAAACTTAGGGGCATGTAATAAAGGATGTAAAGGATGAAGCAAAGGAAAACATGCCAAAGAACATACAAAATTCCAGTAGGCACAAGTGTTTGTGCTCACCTTAAAGCCCTGATGGATTGGGGGGGAGGGCGTTACAAGAAGTACAGTACTTACATTGACCCATGGATAAGTTGACTTAAATTTTTTGAGTTAATTTATGCAGTCAATTATTGTGAAATCCTTCTTTTTGTGTCAGCTCATTCTGAATCCTGATATATGTGTTTTCCTTTTCCAATAATGCATTTTAATGCTCACTTTGAGCTGTTCTCTGCACTCAAAGAGCCCTTTGCGGAAGTTATTAAGCTACAAGTCACTCTATTGTCCAAGAAGCAGCCTTCCAAGATTTTTAGGGCTACTTCAGAAATAATATTAGTAGCCAAAATTGAGGTCTTTCTCTTTGAAGGACATCAGCAGGATGTGGAGGGCAGACTTTTGGATTATGGCTCATGTAACTCCTTAGCTAGTGATGCAGGCTTGGGCTTTTGCATGCTGAAATCCAAAATTTCCGAAGGGTCAAAAGCTCTCACAGAACCACCTGAGGCACATGAACCTAGAAGAAACATAGAGTTTGAAAGACAAATGTCAAGGCACTACAAATCAAGGCAGAGAACTGCATACACTTTGGTGTGAAGTGTGCTTTAAATTAGATTTTCTCAGCAGCCTGAAGTGAAACAATTCCACACTTGAAACTGAGGCCCAAACTAGATGTAGCATGCAATTACAATGGTCTTTTCCTTGATGTTTATGAATAGTTTGAATAAAGGAACAAGAAGGTGGGATCACTATATGATTTATCTTGACTCAAAATCCTCAATCCTGTTACTTTTTCTCCCCGAAGGGGAAAATAATTGTGAGCAGGAAAACAGTGTAGGGGAGCAGTGTTAAGCAAGAAACAAAATGGCTTGACCTCTCAAGCAGCCCCATCCCTAACAATTTGTTGACTCAGACCTAAGGTTTTCTCAGAATACTCTTAGGACATTATCACATGAGGTTAAAAATTGGAATTTTAACAGGATAAAAGCATCTTTGGCCAGTATATATCACATGGCGCTGTGGCCATCCTACTGCCACTTTGCATGCAATTTGTTACTGTAGTATGCCTTTTCATTGGTGGGTGAAACCCTTCTAAGGCATCTCAATCTTGCTGCTATCCCATTACTTTGCGTGATACATCCCTTCCACTGCAGTTCTGCTTTTCAGGCAATCAGACCATGTGTGTGAGTGTGATTCTGCTCCTCTCATCTCTCCCCCGTCACAACAACTATGGCCACCAACACCTTCCCGAAGCTGGCCGTTGTATGCGCATTCATAAAGAAACCAGCTTTGGGAGGCAGTTGGCAATCACAATTGCACTTTCCCACTCTCCCTTCAGGAAGGCACTATTTGCATTAAACAGATCATACAACCACAGCTCACCAAGTTGCTTTCACGAAGAACTGCTTTGATCTGTTGGAAAGGTGGTATATAAATAAAATTTATTATTATTATTACAGACCTTAAATGTCCTGCATTTTGGGCTGAGTTTTGTCCTGCAGTTGTCCTACAGTTTGGTCTAGATTTTGTCCTACATTTTGTCCCGAGTTTTAGTGGACAATTATGGCAACCCCAGTCAGGAACAATGGCAGCTTTGCAACTGTTCCTCTTAAACCTAACTATTCCTCACTCATGGAGAAGGGATTGTGAGTGCTATGCAGCCTGTCCTACATGCCCCGAACTGGCCTTGGAAGATGGGTGGGTTTACATAGACAAGTTCAGAGAGGAGAGAAGAAAAGGGGAGAAGTTGGCCAGATGGACCCCTTGAAGGGTCTACATTAGCCATTGCAAAGCCAAGCCAGCAATGCAGAGCAATATGAACACATACACACATACTTCAAGGCATTGCTCTTGTTCTGAGATTCCTCCTTAAACTGGAAAAGAGGGGTCAGACTCTGAGATCTGAGAACCCTAAGCCTTCTTCTTTCAGAACCAGGACAGACACTATCACACACAACTGCCCGTCCAACTTGTTTTTGCTTGTAAGCTAGGTTGGTCCAAAAAGATCCATCTAATCCTCACAGCAAAGTGTCTCAGCCCTGTCCTGCTGTAGGATGTCCATTTCAGTAAAGGAAGGTTAAGCTACTTATTCCCAAGCACTTTGCTTTGATGAAAACTGAGTCTCTCTTGTAGTGGGAAAACACATCAGAAGATTGCACAGCCTTTACTCATTTTGTAGTATGATTTATGATTTCAAGCACATTTCAGAAAAGCAACTTCAGCTCCTCCATAGGGCAGGGAAAAAAAGTGCAACACAGAGTCTGTCCCAAGAATCCAAAGCTGAACTCAAAAAGAAATGCTGGGTGCATCCACTTTACCTGCCATGGCTCCACCCTACATAATCTTGGGATCTGCAGTTTTGTAAGGCACCAACACCCTCTGGCAGAGAAGGCTAAAGACCTTATAAAACTACAAATCCCAGATGTTGGAACTACAGCTCTTGAAGTGGTGTCAAATAGCATCATTTCTACAGTGCAGATGCAACAACTGAGGAAACTTATCTCTAATGACCTAACAGTTATCTTTTAAAAGAAAACATTTCTGGAGAGGGCAGGAAAGGGGTATTTTATATTGACACAATTTTTCATTTGGTGAAATAACAATAACAATTCTGTTCTCCCACATGGAATTTTCCTTCAGTCCTCACATTTCTCGCAGTGCAGTAACTTTAAATTTCAGTTGATCATCTAGATGAAATACCATTTAGACATCAAAGGAAAAGGAGCAGGCAAAGGTACTGAGGGTATGCAAACATAAGCCCTATACAGACAGGCCAAAATAAAGCTGTTTCAGTTCACTTTGGAGTATGGTGTTTCAATGATGCATGCATCCTAAGAGTCTGGATGCTGCATCAAAGCACGAACTCCAGTCCTTAGGACAGGAGCGTGGCTTTGGTGTGGCTTCTGGACTCTTAGGCGGGTTACAAACGGCCCTCAAGGGGCCGTTTTCACGCCGCCGCTGCCATTCACTGCGTAGGGAAGCCCCAGCGGCCAGACCACGAGGCTTCCCCGCGCAGCGAAAAAGGAGCGCCGAAATGGTGCTCCTTTTAGAAACGTGGAAGTGGCGCCGTGAGGGGCGGAGCACGCCCTCGCAGCATCACTTCTGCTGCAACATGTCTGGACGCACAGCGTCCAAGACGTCAAAATGGCAGCGCCCATGTGGATGGGCGCCACCGTTTACGACGTACTCCGCGCGTGTTGGGGCCGGGGCGGGTTAGGAAGGGGCGACTCTTCCTAACCCTAACACACCCCTTCCTAACCCTAACACGCACGGAGTGCGTAGTTAGTGGCGGTTTGTAACCCGCCTTAGGGTGCATGTATCATTTAAACAGCATACTTGCAAAGTGACTTGAAGCAGCTTTATTTTGGCCTGTCTGTATCAAGCCTTAGTAATGGAAAAGTTCTAGATGTGAAAGACTGAGCACAGGCTGGTTCTAGGGATTCTAGAAGCCATGGAGTAACCTTTTCAATCTCTAGCACACATGTTTTGTGCTTGTTGTATGCCTTAAGTCCTTTCCAATTTATGGTGACTTGAAGGTAAATCTATAATAGGGTATTTTTTGCAAGATTTGTGAGGGGGGTGCCTTTGCCTTCCTCTGAGGCTGAACGTCTGCCTTGCCCAAGGTCACCCAGGGGGTTTGCATGCTCTGCAACCACTACACCACTCTGGCCCTCACACAGGCATGCATTATCATTTCTTACTACTTCTGCTGCTTACTACTAGAGCTATTAACAAGTAAATAAGTATATCTTCTTCAATCACAGGGAACAAGATGGAAAGAGCTGAAGTTACAACAAATTACGATACAGTCACAACAGAATTTGATTACGGTGAGCTACCAACACCATGCCAAACTGTTGCTGTCCAGGAATTTGCCTCCCATGTCTTGCCAGTACTTTACTCTCTGGTGCTTATATTTGGCTTGCTGGGAAATGCACTGGTTGTGCTGATCCTCGTCATATACAAGAAACTCAAGAGCATGACCGACATCTACTTGCTCAATCTGGCCATCTCTGATTTGCTTTTTATTGTCTCGCTCCCATTTTGGGCCTATTATGCAGCAGACGAGTGGATATTCGGAAATGAGTTGTGCAAAATCCTCTCTGGAGTCTATCTTGCAGGCTTCTACAGTGGAAGCTTTTTCATCATTCTGTTGACCATCGACCGATACCTAGCAATAGTCCATGCAGTGTTTGCATTAAAAGCCAGGACAGTGGTCTATGGCATCCTCACGAGTGTTGTCACATGGTGTTTGGCAATTTTAGCCTCCGTACCAGGGATGGTCTTTAACCGGTTACAAAAAGAAAACAACCGCTTCGCATGCACTCCTCATTTTTCATCTGAAACACAAATCAGATGGAATCAGTTTCTGACATTGAAAATAAACTTCATAGGCCTGATCTTTCCCATGATGGTGATGACCTTCTGCTATGTCCAAATCATACGAACCCTGATGAGATGCAGAAATGATAAAAAAACCAAAGCTGTCAGGCTTATTTTTATCATCATGATTGTTTACTTCCTCTTCTGGGCTCCGTACAACATTGTTCTTCTACTCCAGACATTCCAAATATCATTTAGTCTAAACAATTGTGTCGACATTAGTAATTTGGGAATAGCAGTACAAGTGACAGAAACTTTAGCCATGGCCCATTGTTGCATTAACCCTGTGATCTATGCTTTTGCTGGTGAGAAGTTTCGAAAATACACATGCACCTTTTACCGAAAGCATGTTGCTCACTACTTGTCGAAACATTGCCAGTTTTTGTATATAGAGCCTCTGGAACGTACCAGTTCTACATATTCCCATTCCACTGGAGAACAAGACCTTTCAGCAGTGTTGTAAAGTATTTCCAAAAAGAAGTCAGTTTGATTTTTGGAGGTGTAGGCTTTCAAATCCCTTTGCATGGGAAGCCATGGAGAGACTATAAAAAAGTTCAAGCCCTAATGACAATGTACCTTTAATGTCAGAGACATAACTTGGATCTAATGGGCTTTTGTTTCTCTCATTCCAAAATGAAGCCTTCATTGAAGCAATATATATACATTATGCTTTGTAGTTTCTGAAACATATTTACCTCCATACTTTAAAGAGAAGAAAAACATCCAACAAATCTGATCAGATATAAATGGCGCTAGAAGATTTGTTGTTTTTGCTGCATCAGATGAACATGGCTAGCCTTCTGAAAATTGCAATATCAGTTGTCTTCACTAACATTTACATGCTGAAAGTTCTTATATGTTGCTACTGCTCCTTCCTCTTCTCTAAATGCATTGAATACCTGGATTTCTTCATCTAGCAGAGTGTTTTATGCAGGGTCATGTACTTAGGTATAGTATTGTAGACAGAATTGTTCACTATACTACTAAAATACCAAATATTACTAAATAAGAAAAGTCTTATTTTAATCACTGATTTAAATCAGTTTCACCATCGGTACTGTTTTATATATTTTCTAAGCAGTAGTGCAGACCTGGCCACTAGTGAAAAAGGTAAATTTATAACTAAAGGATTGTTGACAGTGTTCTTATTCACAACCTGAAAACCTGCATGCATTTATCACAATGTATACATTAATTTCCCCCATTTTTAAATCCATAGAATAAAAATAAAATGTTCCCATTTATAGGGAGTTAATAGCTGGCATCATGACAGACTAGAAGAAATAGGAAGTATGCTGTGAATAATTTTGTTTTCTTTCTGACATTGCTCTATTCTGCTTTCTTTGGCCTTACCAGAGAAAACAAGTCTTAACAAAAACGAAATACATAGGAAAGAATGGGAAAAATGAGGTTGCAGTTAGAAGTATGAAAATGGAAGGAGAGTCAAGAGGAATTAAAATCCCCCATCAGCATAGCCAGGATATGTACTTAGCTGTTGAACCTTCAGCCTTTTGCAGCCAGAGCAGGTTACATAGAGGCTAGGAGGCTGAAGTAGGGATCAGAAGACCCCCTTGTTTTACATCTTGCCTTTACCATATATTTTCACAGTGGCATCAGGTGAGCCACAATATCTCGCCCTGAGCATTGCTTTCTCCTTGCAGTGTGAGAGGGTAATAATGGTGACACACCTTACAGGGCTGTTGGAAGGACAACAGGGAACATGCACACAAAGCAACTAAAGGCACAAAAGCAATTTGTAAGTGCCAGGGTGGAGTATTTATCATTTCCCAGTCCCATCCATCTATCACCAGTCTCTTCAAATACTGCATTATTCCTTAGGAACATGTTCTCTCTTTCTCTCTTATTTTTCCCACTTAAGGACTTAAGTTGTTGCTTGTGCTGCACTGTGACTCTGCTTGGTATTCCCTTGGGTCTGCTGTCTTTGGAAGCTTACCTGCTGAGCAGAATAATCATTTCTCTTTGCATTAGATGGCTTAATTTGTGTGCATGTGTGTGTGTGTGTGTTAAAAAAAATAACATTTTTGAATCTGAGCCTTGGCTACATGGAAATAGAGATCAAGATACCTTTTCCACTTCTTTACTCCCTACTGTATCATGCTCCTCCTGGAGTCTTCCCCAGCCAGATGGCCATTAACTGATGGCAAGGCTGTTTCAGTGCATTACATTATGTACAACTGCTGAGTTTCATTTTGGTTGAATTTTTGTAAGGTCATTTGTTTATTTTTTTAAAATAAAGTGTGTCCTGCTATAAATTTTGAAGTCTTGCTATGAGATGTCAAAATTACAAGAAACTACCTGCTTGTCAATGTATGTCATTGTATGTGATGGATAAAAAAAAAATAGAATGACTAAGGAACTTTTTGCACAGCTAAAACCCTGGCTTACCTTTCCCGGTTTGAATCCTGACATTTTGCCGCTGATGCCGCCTTCTGCTAAAATCTGCCTAAATCCCGGCTCCTAGACAGGCATAGTTGGCTGATTTGCAAAGTTGGGAGCTTCCCAGCTTGGCAAGAAAACCCCACGATAGGTTCGCCTTAGGGTTGTCATAAATCAGAAATAACTTGAAGGCACACAACAACAACAAATCTAATCCCTAAGAACATTCCCAATTGCCTCCTGCACTAGAGTTTTGGATTTAAAAATTATGCCATTTTCTGAGGATAAGTGGAAGATTTTTAACCTCCCTCCCCAGTTAAAAATGGCAGAATATGCTTCGTTCAGTAGGGCCTCATCATAGAGGCAATAGTCAATTGCATTTCTATAATACATCCAAACAACTGAAACTATCATAATTGATTCCTATCACAGGAATATCCTCATGGATATAATAAAGTACATAACAGTGCTGGATTAACAAGCTGGAGAAGTTCCCACATAGGCTGTGCCATGAATTTTCAGTATGTTGAAGTAAATGATGTTTTCTGCTTCTTTCAATTGGTTGACATATATCATTTTTACAGGAATAAAGTATTGACAATCATACAAGTTGTAAATGTACTCCTAATCAGTGAATCCTGTGTAAAAGGGAATTTTGGGAGTCCAGGATTGCTCCAGATTTTTCTGAGTCATCAGGGCAACACTGTAAACTTCTCTAAATCTCTTCTCACAACAAACATCTCTAAATCAAGATCTATACCCACAACTTTCCAACCCCTGGTCTTTATTTTCAAACCAAGACCAACTTTGAATATGTAAATAGAGGAACAGCGGGAAGAGTTTGCTTTGCTGTCTTGTCCAGTTTTGTTTTTGTTTTTACTAAAAATCTCAGTTTGATTTGCCAAGGACCTTACCACACTAGCAAGAAACAGGATTTAAAGTAGATTTCAGTTACAAAAAACCCCGCAAATGCAGGAAGCTTATCACATGACGTTTCACTAGAAAAGAAATAACATGAAAATAAAGCGAACGTAAAGGGGACAAAAATGACAGCTTTTTACTTCTGGAACTTCCCGAAAGTAAAAAGCTGTTGTTTTTGTCCCTTTTGCCTTTGCTTTATTTTTGCGTTATTTCTGGTGTGGTGAAACGTCGTGTGAAAAACTTCCCGCATTTGCGGTTTTTTTCTAATTTAAATCTACTTCAAATCCCATTTCTCAGCGGGATTTTGCTAGTGTAATAAGGTCCCAAGCATGAAGCCTGTTTTTATCTTGAAGGTAAAATATCTGTGTTTTTCTCCAGTGAGTAGAAAAGGAGAAGGAAGGCTGAGCAAAAAGGTTAATTAGCTCATTCTCTTGCAATTAGCTTTTCAGGCTGCTTTAGTTTAAAAACAAACATGATGGGAAAACAGAATTATGCATAAGGGGCCTTAGAAAAAGGAGAGGAAGAATTCACTTTCCTTGTCATGATTATAATCCATAAATAGCAATAAATTATTTCTTGGGCTCTCATGATGCTACATTTCTCTTCAAGAGTTCATACCACAATAATTGTGTTGCATTTACATGTTTTTGCCCTTGCACTGAACATCATTTTTTTTAAAAAACCTGCACCAACATGAACAGAGCAATGATGGCATGTTTCATGTTGAAAAATGGATGGGTTGACATAGATGCTTTTGCAAATATATATATATATATCATCACAAAGCATTAAGAAGACCCTCTTCCAAACCACTGGAGGTGCATTTCAGCCTTAGGACATAACAAGCCCCCATTGGCACCACAATCCAGTTTGTATTGCACATCTCATCAATTCCATGACCAAGGCTGTTTATACCATCATGCACTCTCCCTTAACCTTTTCTCCCTGCCCTATGCCTGACCCAACATGCCTTTCAGGGGTTGCAAAATTTTACTTTCTAATGTAATTGCAGAGTTATGCTGATATGATTAAAGTTTAAAGAAAAAATAGGGAAAAAATTAAATGAAATCAGACTGCTTGGGAGTAGCAGAAAGAGAGTGACTGTTAATATTGCAACTGCCTTGGCAGCAACATTTTGTACATGAGGACTAAGGGAACTCCCATGTGATCAGGAGCTTATTGGTGGGTTTCCCCAGTCAACGAAAAGAGACCCCTTAACCATGCTTGCAAGACACAGCAACTATGGGCCATGTGATAAGAATTGCCAAAAGTGCTATTTTAAAACTATAATTGCGGTTTTAAAGACATGTATGACAATCTCCTTAGAGTCATTAAGACATTTAGAATGAGATATGGACTTGCTGAGTTTATGAACAAGCTCTTAAATGTTATTTTGAATTAAGTAAGTAAGTGAACACAGAAAATTATAGTAATCATTTCCCATATGGTGCCAATACTTCTTTTCTATGCATGTAGACTGGTGTGTGGAGTGGCAACAGAAGGGAGATGATGGGCACACTTTTAGGGCCCATTTACACAACACTATTATAGTGCCAAAATTCTGCTTTAACTCCTTCCTATGGAGTTCTGGGATTTGCTGTTTGTGGAGAGGCATTAAGAATTCCCAACCAGAGATTTTTTGTGCTTCACAAGACTGCAAGCCACATGATTCCTCAGGTGGTAAAGGTAAAGGTAGTCCCTTGACATGAATATCTAGTCATAACCAACTGTAGGGACAGGGAGCAGTGCTCATCTCCATTACTAAGCCGAGAAAACAGTGTTGTCTGAGGACTGCTCTGGTGGTCATGTGGCTAGCATGACTGCACCAAATGCTGTTACCTTCCCACCAAAGTGATACCTATTTATCTACTTAAATTTGCATGCTTTCTAACTGCGAGGTTGGCAGAGGCTGAGACTAGTGACAGGAGCTCACAACATCATGCGGCACTTGGCCTTTAAACTGCCAACTTTCCGATCTTCCGATCATCAGAATTGGCATCCTAACCACTAAGCCACTGCATCACTCCTCAGGTTGTAGCCATGGCAATTGAAGTGGAACATAGTACTTTATAACTGTGTAGCCTGAATGGGCCCTTAGTTTGATTAAGTGGACAGTTAATTCATTCATGTCCTGCATTTTATTCTTTCTTTGATCTGGATCTTGTCTTTCTTCTATAGTTCTTCATCTATCTCATGAAGGCCAAAATCTCACACATATTCACACAGCTAGAAAGGTGAACAATCTCCAGGCTTATAAATAAATAGCATGCAGCCAAATCTGCATTGTAGACCCCCAACTTACTTAAATCAAACTAATTTGCAGCTTTGGAACTCTTGCAGTCACTGTACAGCAGACATTTTCTTCCAAATAATAGCACAGGAAGCTTAACTCATGCCTATACATCCCTGTTGCCCTTCCTACCTCGGATGAAACTTGTGTTGGAAGACTGCATCACATCAGTTTCAAATCCTTCAGCCAAATATCAGTAATCTATCTATAGCACCCCTAAGTAGCAGAGAGGAAAAGAAGTTACAACATGGATTATTTCACAAGTATACAAATACATGAAGAACTTGGAGTCTCGGAGGAGTTGTGGCACCCAATCTCAGGATGCTACCACTCCAAAGTAACAACGAATCTGAAGAAATCTGGTGCACTCATAAGATATTTGATGTTTAAGAATGGAGAAACAAGTATGATGTGTGGAGCCACAAAGAAACTGGCTGCTTTTTAAAGTGTTCTTGGTTACATTTATTGGGCACCTTCAAACATGGTATGTACTTGGGACAGATCTAATAACTGGTGAAGAGCTGGTTCAGTTCAAAGGCAAATGCCCATTCCAGTAATATTTCCCAAGTAAACCAAGAAAATGTGACATAAAAGTGTGGTGGTGTTGCTATGTTAATACATCATAGCCTCTAGGTGAAACATTTATCTAAGCAAACAGACTGAGGCTTTACCGCAAGAGAAAAGAAAGATGGAATGGATTGGGAGAATAGTGACTTTCTCCATGCAACTCCACATGCTGTTGTAGCACTTATGTTTGGTTATTGAGGGAAGATGGTCATCAAAACGTGCCTTTTGTGAACAGGAAAAAACCCTGCTATTCTCCGAATCCGTTTTGCCTTTATTTTCTTGTGCAGTAAAGTCCCTGTTTGCCATATAGTGACAACACTCATTGAACATAGTTACACACTGATGGGAATGTGGGGGAACAGACAATTTTTTTTCTCCAGATGGGAAATGGCAGACCATTTGCATCTAAGACCGTCCTAACTTATATTGACATCATTTGACAGAATAAACCACATCTTTTCCCGACCACCATTACTTCTACAGCAGGGCAACAGATAAGAAAACCAGAAGATCTGTGGGTAATTTGCTTAGAGTTAGCATTGCAGAATCCAACTGACACACTCTGGTAGTCTGTAGGGGTTGGCTGGCACAAAGAATAACCCTCCCCGATTTATTGAGGGACATTTTCCACAGTGGAGACTATTTTGTTACTGGTGTAGAAAAGTACATTACTCCAAAATACCATTAATATCTAGCTACTGTATCTCTGAAAATAGACAGCTACTTTTCTTCAAGGACCATATTCTGTGTACTGTGATATCCAAGGATTCTAATTTCTTCCTGATGTCATGAGTTAAACTTGGGATAAAGGATTGTGCATTTGATTCTTTTCCTTTAGCCATTTCTTTGGGGGGGGGGGTGCTTTTCAAAAGTGGTCTGCATTTAATCCTGCACTAGGGACAGGCAGAGGTGTGTGTTGCTGGTTTTGCTTCTTTGTGTGTGTGAATCACCATTTATTTTCTTGCATCTTGGGACACTGAGCACATACTCCCTACTGCATAGTATTTGCCTCAAATTGCATGTGTGTGTGTGTGTGAGAGAGAGAGAGAGAGAGAAGGGCTACCTATTTCATATCAAGGGCAAATGAGGATCAGATACAAAGAGGATCCAGCCAAAGGCTGCTTTGGGGCAACTGAGGGGGGACCAGGAGCTGACTGGCTCGGGGAGATCTTTTTGCTCCTGTTCCTGTTCCTGGTGAGTCAGATCCATAAGCTTTCCACTTCAACACTTTGCAAAGATCTGGGGGTCTTTGCTGCAACCACTTTCTACATGCAGTGTTTGAATGGTGAGCAAGGCCATGGCCATGTCACACTCTCTCAGCCTGAGAGAAAGGCAAAGACAAACTCCGAACAAATCTCACCAAGATAGGGTTGCCTTAGAGCAGTGCTTCTCAATTATTTTCTGTCATGCCCCCCCTAGGAAGAAGAAAACATTTCGCGCCCCCCGCATGACTGTAAATAGTATCATTTGTCTATAAAATTGTTATAAGTACACCTCTGCATAACAGAGCCTCGCGCCCCCCTTTACGGAGCCTTGCACCCCCCCTGGGGGGCCCGCCCCACTATTTGAGAAAGGCTGCCTTAGAGTCACCATAAGCAGAAAGAACTTGAAGGAACATAACAAGAACAAATTTGGAAGGAAGGTGAACTTGCTCAGAAGACATTCAGGGACATTTATGATTAATAAATCTCTTGAGAAACAATTATCAAAGTTTAATAACATTTCAGGTTTATGGATCTTTAATAGGGCCTTTAATATAAGGTTTACTCATTAGCCCAAACTATGTAACATCTAGATAAGCTAAATCTGTTTCATTTTCCCTAGCTTAATATTTTCCCTCCTGTTTAAAGTTCTGAACATTCGGCTGATTATAGAAATTAGAATTTCATTATTAATGTATATTACAGAATTATTATTTCTTCATTATTTCTTTTCATGTAAATAATCCTGATTCTTCTTCAGTCATAGGAGACAACATGGACACTACTACAAATACAACAGACTCTGAAATGCTCACCACATACATTGACTATGATGCAACACCATGCCAAACTGTTGCTGTCCAGGCATTTGCCTTCCATTTCCTGCCATCACTTTACTCTCTGGTGCTCATATTTGGCCTGCTGGGAAATGCACTGGTTGTGCTGATCTTCGTCACATACAAGAAACTCAAGAGCATGACTGACATCTACTTGCTCAATCTGGCCATCTCTGATTTGCTTTTTATTGTCTCGCTCCCATTTTGGGCCTATTATGCAGCAGATGAGTGGATATTCGGAAATGAGTTGTGCAAAATCCTCTCTGGAGTCTATCTTGCAGGCTTCTACAGTGGAAGCTTTTTCATCATTCTGTTGACCATCGACCGATACCTAGCAATAGTCCATGCAGTGTTTGCATTAAAAGCCAGGACAGTGGTCTATGGCATCCTCACGAGTGTTGTCACATGGTGTTTGGCAATTTTAGCCTCCGTACCAGGGATGGTCTTTAACCGGTTACAAAAAGAAAACAACCGCTTCGCATGCACTCCTCATTTTTCATCTGAAACACAAATCAGATGGAATCAGTTTCTGACATTGAAAATAAACTTCATAGGCCTGATCTTTCCCATGATGGTGATGACCTTCTGCTATGTCCAAATCATACGAACCCTGATGAGATGCAGAAATGATAAAAAAACCAAAGCTGTCAGGCTTATTTTTATCATCATGATTGTTTACTTTCTCTTCTGGGCTCCATACAACATTGTTCTTCTGCTCCAGACATTCCAGTCATCATTTCACCTTGACAGCTGTGAGGACATTAGCAATTTGGCAATAGCAGTACAAGCGACAGAAACATTAGCCATGGCCCATTGTTGCATTAACCCTGTGATCTATGCTTTTGCTGGTGAGAAGTTTCGAAAATATACATGCATGTTTTTCCGAAAGCACGTTGCTCTCCCTCTGTCAAAACATTGCTCGGTTTTGTCTAGAGAGTCTTTGTATCGTTCTACTTCTGCATATTCACATTCTAATGGGGAACAAGACATTTCAGCGGTATTGTAAAGGATGTCTGAAGAGACGTAGGTTCTAATGAGCCCTGATAACAATGCAACTTTAGTATCAGAAACAAGACTTGGAGCTAATGAATTTTGGTTTCTCTTTTTCCATCAGCTGTACAGTAAACAGATCTTACATGCAGTGAAACTGGAAACATAATATTTTCAGCATTTCTGGAAACAGCAGAGAAAACGAAGCCTTAATTCAATCAAGTCATTTGAATTCTGCAACCATATACATTATGTAGGCTCCGAAGCGTATTTGCATGTATACTTTAAGATAAGGCAAATGCAAGACAAATCTTATCTCATACAAATTGGGGTCGATAATGATTTTAAAATGAGATTTTTGCAAATTTGATATGGATTTTTAAACCTTAAATTAAATTTTAAAAATGATTTAGACAGATCTGAAATTTTTCTTAACTCAAGTAATAAAAGAAGAACCTAGGTCAAAAATATTATCATGTATATGATGCAACTTCTAATGATAGTCTATTAATATGTTAATATTATACAGATAGGGGATAATTTGATAAATCCTGTTCTGCAGCTGGTACATATGAAGTGCATCTTCCTGCTTTTATGTTCTTTCTAGGCCTTGGCTCTTCCTAAGAGCAAAGATAGAGAATGTCAGTGAACATGAGAATTTAGGGATATGAGGTAGATATGAATAAGGAAGGGAGGGTTGTCTAAATATAAATGCAAGCAATCCTGTTTATGGAGGAACTGGATATTAATCTGAAATTATTTCAGAGTAATTGCTTAGTATATGTGTACCTTCTAATGATGTCTGCATCTCTGAATATTTCTGGATGGATGTAAAGATGAGTGTTATATACTTCTTAATGTAAGATTATATTAGTAATTCACTTCTAATCTTATTCACTAATTATTTAAATAATTACAATTGAGTCCTTCAGAAAACCTATTTTAATCACAATTTAAATAAATCTGATTTAGATCAATCCAACCCTGATGCAAATGATGACACAAAATTTGTTGGTTTTGCTGCATCGGATTAATATGGCTAGCCCTCTAAGAACTGCAAAATTAGTTTTCAGTGACATGTATATGCTGGAAGTCCTTATATGATTTTCTTTTCTCTAAGCACTATTTTCTGTGCTGAGGCAGAATGGTTCAGTATAAATTAATTGTTTAAATCAACAAGGCTTACTAAATGTTTTGCAATTTGCACTATTTTATATACAGGTTGAGTATCCCTTCCCGAAATCTGAAACCCTCCAAAATCTGCAACTTTTTGAGCACTGACATGACACTTCAAGGAATACTTTGGAATACTTTGGATTTTGGAACACACAAGTAGTATAATACTATATGCCTTTTTATTTGTGAGGCTGGAGAAGTGCAGCTGGAGATAGACGCAAGGATCTGTGAAATGGCAGAGGTGTGGATTCACACCAAAGACTATGCTTGGATTTGTGCCATTTCACAGATTCTCACATGTCTCTCCAACCACGTCTGTCTCCAGCCTCACATCTCTTGTGTCTCTCTCCAGCCATTTTACAGTTCTTCATGTTTCTCTCCAATCTTGCAAATACAGTATAAATATATATACTATGCTACTTGTATTCAAAAATCGGGGGGGGGGGGGACCCTAACTTCGAAACTCTCCCAAGCATTTTGGATAAAGGATACTCTGTATTTTCTAAACAATACTACAACACTGGAAACCACCGAAAGATTAATCTGTAACTGAAGCATTATACACACTGCTTTATGGGTAACATGAAGTCTTCCATGTATTCATCACAATGAGTATGTTCTGCAAGGTTTTCCTTTTTATCTATAGAATAACATTGAAATATTTGCATAGAACATAGAATTTGTTTTGTTTTAATGATCAGCTGTCACGACAGCCTAGGGGATTAAATAGGAGAATTGGGGATCTGTACGGTACAGGAATTTATTTTACCTTTTTTCAGTGTTGTTTCATTCTGCCTTGATGCAGTCCCATCCAGAGAAAAACCAAGCAGGCCTCAAGCAAAGATGAAACATTGATGACCAACAGGCTGAAGCAAGATCTGATAGTCACTGCAGATATGAGTGAATTCAGAAAACGGATCTTTCTGAAGGCCAAGAATCTTTGCTGGGGCATAATCCTTTAAAAAAAAAAAAAGGGGGGGGGAGCATGCTTAGTATAGTAGGCCTTTTCAGTGATAGCCCCCGGCTCTGGGACTCGCTTCCCAGAGAGGCTTGACTGGCACCCTCCTTACTTTCTTTTCACAGGCAAGCATAGACTTTTCTATTTGACAGGCATTTGAAGAAAGGTTATATAAGGCCTATCTTACACAATGAGATCCAGTATGGTGTAGTAGTCTGGAGACCAGGGTTTGAATCTCTACTCAGCCATGAAAACCCATTATGTGACCTTGGGTGAGCCACACTCTCTCAGCCTCAGAGGATGGCAATGGCAAACCCCTCTGAAGAAACTTGCCAAGAAAACACCAGGATAGGTTTGCCTTCGTCTTGCCATAAGTCAGAAACGATTTGAAGGCACACAACAGCAACAAATCTTTCACAGTGTGAAGGATATTGCTAATGGTTGTGCTGGTGCATGTCTCTGTTTTAATGGTATATGCCAGTGATGGTGAACCTTTTTGAGGCCGAGTGCCCAAACTGCAACCCAAAACCCACTTATTTATTGCAAAGTGCCATGTCCCTCTGGCTTTCTAGTAACAAACTCTGGCAAACTGTGTGCTGGGGCGATGGCACATGTGCCCACAGAGAGGGCTCTGAGTGCCACCTTTGGCATGCGTGCCATAGGTTCGCCATGCTTTAACCTGGTTTTATTTTTTTCTTATTGTTTTTTTTTTATGGAGAGCAGGTTTCGAACCCCCGATCAACCATGAAAACCTGCTGGGTGGCCCCGGGCAAGTAATGCTCTCTCACCCTCAGAAAATGGCAATAGCAAACACGCTCTGAAGAAACTTGCCAAGAAAACCCTGTGATAGGCTTGCCTTAGGGCTGCCATAGGTTGGAAAGGACTTGAAGATACACAATACATGCACACCTACACCTACACAAAAGGATACATGGCCACAATTTTGGCATTAGAAATGGCATTATCCCAAAACCTGATTCAGTTTTTTTGGGATCAATTTTTGACTAAAATGTCTAGACTTATACATGACTATATACAGTATATGAATAAAAGAAATTTGCCCTGCTGGAAGTATAATAAAAGGAATCTTCTGAGAGAGAATATTGAATCCTGGGAAATTGACTTTTGGCAAGCAGATGTATTGTTTTCTGGTTTCAAAACTGTATTTTTATATACAAATTCCATCAAATAAAACATTTATACAGATATACTTGGAGATTATTTCCAAGTAGATATATTGTTTTCACACATCGCTACTAACGTCCCAAAGACACTGCAGAAATAATCCAATTTGAGACTACTTTAACTGCCCTGGCTCAGTACTAGGGAATCGAGGGTATTGTAGTTTGCTGTGGCACTGGAGCTCTCTGACAGATAAGGCTAAATGTCTCACAAAACTACAGTTTTCCCAGGATTCCCTAGCACTGAGCTGGGGTAGTTAAAATGATATCTGGTTGCATTCTCACTATGAAACAGAGCAAATTGCCAATCGGTTTAAATGACCTTCATTCCCATTTGAAACTGGTTGCTGTCACAATGTGATTGATTCCTGTCATGATAAAGCGAGGCAAAGGCACACACACCCCATTTTTTTCCAGAGATTAGTTTCTATGCGGTTCTTTTGAGAAGAATCGATTCTGAACTGTGTTGAACAAGTAGGAACGACAGATCTGATTTGCATCATTCTGGAGGAGAGGGACTAATGGCAGAGGGGTGTTTGCTATTCCTCTTCAGTTTTTGGCAGATCTACCATTTACCCCCCCTCAGCGCTGCCTTTGTGCTTGTGGTGTGACCTATAGGCACATCATTTAAAAATAAAATAAAATTGATAGAAGCTTCGATTCATTGATTTCGCAACTACTTGCAACTACTTGCAAAGGCAACTAGTTGCTAAACCAGTGTATCAATACTTCGGTCAATTAAAAAAAAAAACTGTCCTCCTCTTCATCCTCCTGCCTTGTTCCCAGGCTTCATCCTCCTGCGTCATTCCCCACTGGGTAAGCTTTGACGGGTCACACTCTCTCAGCCTCTGGCAAAGAGAGGGGCAAACCTCCTCTGAAGAAATCTTGCCCCCCCCAACCCCCAAAATCCCAAGCCGGGCTGCCACTTACATCACAGACGATTGACGTGGGATTTTGAAGTGGCACTACTAGTGAGGACAACAGTTGTGCCAAAAAAAGCAATTACACTGGGGTAAGGAAAAGATCTGGTTTCATAGTGTGAACGAGGGACCTTTTGGAATCGATTGCCAACATGGAGTAAAGCCGAATCAGACATTGCTTTAAAGCGCGAATGGGAATGGGTCCTCTGTCTTTTTTTTTTTAAGGATGCTTTTTGTATTTAGATTAAAACTCAATATCTTGACTCTCTTATTGTTCATATTACAGTGGGCCCTTTTTATCCTCGGGGTTTGCACCAAAATCAGAGTATGCTGAAGTCCCATTAAATACAATGACATAGTGAAATGGTGTCTTCTTAAATAAAATGGCAAAATCAAGGTTTACTTTGGGAATTTATATTATTTTTCAATATTTTCAAGCTGTGGATGGTTGAATCCGTGGATTAAAAAAATACATGGATACGGAGGGCAGACTGTGCAGATGCTATCCCCTCCAAAAAACAAACAAATAACCCTCTGGCATTTTTATTAGCAGAAATTGACTATTATGTGTCCTATCGAATAATCCTGGATTTCAAGTTAGCCATGATAAAGAGAGATGCTTTTTGGGACAAGACAGAATCTCAGACCCAGTTTGTATGCTTATATTACCAGTCCAACTATTTTATCTTAATTGTTTTTAAAAATGAGATTGGTTTGTTTTTATGGTTGTGGTTATTATTTTTATTACCATTATTATTATTTTTATTTCTATGCTGCCTTTCTCTCAGAATGGGAGCCAAGGTGGCTCAATTCAGTATGGATGGGAGCCAACGTGTACGTACTGAGGCACTACTTCTCACATTGCATTTTTATCATAAAATGAGGAGTAATGGAGGATCCCAAAAGTTTGGGCTTGCAGGGCGCTAAGAAGGGTATTCAGAGTTGAAATCTGTTTGCACTCAGTTGAATTAGCAGGGGAAGATGACAGGAACAGCAGAACCTTTCCTTTCCCAGTCATCTCAAACAAAAACAAGCTGCTGCAAGCCCTTCTACCTTGTGTGTTCTTCCTCACTGAAGACTTTTGACATCTTGACCATAGATTTATGTTCTTTGGCCCCATGCGTCCTGGCTTTCATCTGTGAAATATGAGAGGGCATGCATTGACAAAGCCTGTATGTTGGAGTAGAATGTCAGCATTGTCATGCCATCTCCCTGTTTCAACCAACAAGGTAGAAAAGATGAAATTTCCCCTTCCATTCAGATTGAGCTATGGATTAGGATGAGGAAGAGTATGATGGAAGTCTAAGGAGCCTGCTGGTGGAGCATCAGTCTCTGCCAATGTAATAAAAGAAGCTGACTGTTCTCTTCTGTTTCTCCCCCAGGTGTACAAGAGCATCAGGTCTGGGGCTCTTGGGCTCTGGGTGCTGCAACATCTCCCAACTATTGATGGGCATGGAGGTACCCCTGGTATTTCCCTAACTCTCTTTGTTTACTTGGGAGCCCCCCTTGCAGATAATCAGTGGCCAGGTTGCTGGCACTGCGTTTGGTGTCCTCAGGTGCTATTGTGTATCTGGGGGATAGAGACTTGCAGAAGGTAGTCCTGATGACCTCCTTCCTCAATGTCCTCCCAATACGTATGCTGGTGTAATCAGGTCTTGCACCTGTGTGTATCAACAACAAGATCCTAAACGTAGGCCCTTTCTGCACAGGCTAAATTAAATGGCTTCCCATCACCCTCTCAGGAAGGAATCCAGATGACGCAAGGGCAAATCCCTGAGTCTGGTGCAAACAGTTCAGGGAAAGTACAAACCGTTTAGTGCCAAACCTGGGGTACAACACTGTTAAAGTAGATTTTAAAAAGTCACTAATCACTTTGGAGCCCTCTATTTTGGTGCCCGGCAACTGTTTGCATGCGTGTCCCATTGTATCACCTGGTACACCCACTGGATTATATAGATTAAGAAATTCATGGAAGAAAAGATTAACTATGTCTATGAGTCATGATGGCCACCTCACAATGTTTGTAACTGAGGCAGTGTATATAAGAGATGTCAATTTTTGTACTTTTCATCCTCACATGCGAAGACTCCACTGTGGAAGAACATGAAGAACTCTGTGCAGTATTTTCTCAGTAGTCACCCTTTGAGAAATCTTTGGAGAATTATTCTATGTTGAATTGAGACATGGTTTGTTTTCTGTACAAAAACCCACACATTTTGTTCCGGAAATAGCGTTTTCGGTGCAAAACAGGCAATCTCATGCACAGGAAATACTATCTGGGGAATGCAAGAAACATATTCTTTGCTAGTCAAATGTTTTTAAAAACAAGTAAAAAACGATGTATTTCTTTCAAAAAAATTGTTTATGTATTTTATAATATGAACATTAAAAACACATTAATACACACACATGTACAAAACACATCAAAACGGCTACTGCTTGTCAGGAAGCTTTTTTGTCTGTTTGCGTCCTCGAATCCGGGCCCAAGCCTGCCTCATAGCACACCACATCCTTTTCAAAGGGCTTCGAGACTGCATCGTCATGTTTGGATCATGTTTAGAGCATTCGGTCTGAACTTCTTTCTTCGAAGGCTTGTGTGTGGCAGCACCACACCACGGTAAGCAAATGAATGGATGAAGCAGGTAGTCCACACAGCTTACTTTATCGCCCCTTGGCCGCCGCTCGGTTGCACCGTTCTTTTTCCTGTGGGAACCCTTGGTGATGCTGTCCTTTTCTGCCCTTTTTAGACTCCCTCCTGGAATGACAGGGGGGTCCTGCAATGGAGGGTCAGCAGAGATCTCCATAAAATCTATTTCCTGTTGGAATCGGGACCACCTGCCATATGGCAAGCTGTGCTCCTTTTGTTTTAGTTCTATTTTGGCAGGCTCCCTTTGAGGTAAACGAGGGGGACTGTGGATCTGAACAGTCACTAAAATAGGCTGTCCCATCCTCCTAGATGGTCCATTAAAGGACGTGAGCTCCTGAGCACCTGGGTCCCCGGTTTTTCCATTGCTGCTGCATTGCTCTGGAGGATGCAGCTTTGCCTTCTCCATCCCACTGGTCTTCACTATCCTCAATTTCTTGATGTGGGTCCTTTTAGTTTTTGCATAGAAGTCCAGACCCTTATGTACCCACCTTTCCTGCACAGTCATCCAAGGGAAGGCAAGGAGGAGAGCACCTTGCTGATGCTGAAGATGGGAACAATGCAGCTGGGTGCTGCCGAACAGATGAGACTCCTGATGGCCCATCTCCAAATTTGGCACCCAACTGGGAAAGAGAACTTTCCCCATTTGCTCCACACTTGTGAGTGCAAGAAGTGACTTCTTCAGATTATGGGAGGGCCGATGTTTGGGAAAACCCTTGAAGCCTGGATTGTGCTTCCTGCCGACCGGGACATGCTGAGATTCGTGGTGAACACCAGAGGTCCCAGGGCACTCCTCTTGGTCCCTTGCCTTGTTGGTAAAAGCCCTTTGAGCCAGGGAGAAGACATCCTGGACCTTAGTCCCCATTGGAGAAGGTTGTGCCATCCATTTGTTTGGGTTACAAGGGGCCTTGGGGTCCATGTCATATAGGACGCTTCCCCCTGCACATCTGCTGTATCGTTGCGGTGGGTGCTTCTTTACTTCATTCTCCTGCCCCACCTTCACCAGTCTCCATTCCTGGGATTGGCCCTTCTTCACTTTCAGGAGGAAGTCCAGGTACAGATGCAGCTGCTCATTGCGTTTGATAATCCGTGGGTAGACACATAGCATAGGACCTTGCAGCGAAAGAGGGTAACCAAGGCTGCAGCTGCCACGTGAGTGGTACATGGGATACTCTGCTCTCCGTATCCAATTAAACATCTCCAGGCTTTGAACAGTATGCAGCTGTAGATCTTTCACCATTTGATTCAGGCTTATTGAGGAGATGAAGGATTGTTCCAGATGCTGGAGGGAAAGAATGCCAGGAGGCTCCTGCATGTCAGTAGGTGGCTCTACCATGCCTCCTATTTGAATGTCACCTTGCAATGGCTGCAGTACCAGTCTCCATTCCTGGGCATGGCCTTTCTTCAGTTTTATGAGGAAGTGCAGGTACAGATGCAGCTGCTCATTATGCTCAATAACCCGTGCGTAGTCGGGTAGCAGTGAAAGAGGGTGAGGGCAACCAAGTCTGCAGCTGCCGCGTGAGTGGTACATGGGGTACTCCATCCTCAGCACCCCATCAAACATCACCAGACTTTGCACATTATGCAGCTGTAGGTCTTTCACCATTTGATTCAGGCTTATTGAGGAGATGAAGGATTGTTCCAGATGCTGGAGGGAAAGAATGCCAGGAGGCTCCTGCATGCCAGTGGGTGGCTCTACATTGGCTCGTGTTTGAATGCCACCTTGCAATGGCTGCAGTACCTGTCTCCATTCCTGGGCATGGCCTTTCTTCAGTTTTATGAGGTAAGGCAAGTACAGATGCAGCTGTTCATTGCTCTCAATAACGTGTTGGTACTCAAGTAGCAGAAGACCTCGCAGTGAAAAAGGGTGAGGGCAACCAAGTCTGTAGTTGCCGTGTGAGTGGTGCATGGGGTACTCCGCCCTCAGCACCCCATCAAACATCACCAGACTTTGCACAGTATGCAGCTGTAGGTCTTTTACCATTGGACTCAGGTTCATTGAGGAGATGAAGGATTGTTCCAGATGCTGGAGGGAAAGAATGCCAGGAGGCTCCTGCATACCAGTGGGTGGCGCTACTATGCCTCCTGTTTGAATGTCACCTTGCAATGGCAGTAGCAGTCTCCATTCCTGGGCATGGCCTTTCTTCAGTTTTATGATTAAGTGCAGGTACAGATGCGGCTGCTCATTGCGCTCAATAACCTGTGCATAGTCAGGTAACAGAGGACCTCGCAGTGAAAGAGGGTGAGTGCAACCAAGTCTGTAGTTGCCGCGTGAGTGGTACATGGGGTACTCCATCCTCAGCACCCCATCAAACATCACCAGACTTTGCACATTATGCAGCTGTAGGTCTTTCACCATTTGATTCAGGCTTGTTGAGGAGATGAAGGATTGTTCCAGATGCTGGAGGGAAAGAATGCCAGGAGGCTCCTGCATGCCAGTGGGTGGCTCTACCATGCCTCCTGTTTGAATGTCACCGTGTAGTGGCTGCAGCACCTGGGAGTAAGGAACTTGTCCCCTGGGAAGGGGAGCTGCTGGTGTCTCTGCCTCCTGCATCAGGATCTTCCCATCTTCTGCTCTGCCCTTTGGTGTGTCTAGGATGGCAGTTCCCCTCCTAGGACCAATTATGGGAAGAGGCTGGGGGAGCACCTCTGCCCCAGCTAGTGCTGCTGACTCCAGAGAGAAGACCTTCCCTTGCTGTGACCCACTTCCCTTCTCAGAGGATATGTGAGCTTGATAATCAGTTGGATGCTCCCTCGCCTCAGCCATGGCAGGTGATAAGGAAGAAGGAGAAGACATCCAGACTGCAGGAGGAGATGGGGAATCAGTAGATGTCCCCTGGCTCTTAGCAGCTGGTAGAGAATGAGCAATAAGCACTGAGGCTGTGGGTGGTGAAGAGCTAGTTGTACCAGGCTCAGCTGTGGGTTTCATCAGAGAAAAAGTGGAAGGCACCAGGGTTGTAAGAGGTGATAGGGTGCAATCATTTTGCCCCTGATGCTTTGGATGAGTCCTGAGAGAACCTGAGGAGAAAGACAAACACACATATATTGTTTGATTCTTTAACTAGCAGGAGACTAGCATGCCTATATAGAAAATTCCTTTTTGTATGACAGGTCCCATCATTCCCCCTCCACTGGGACTATGAACATGCTGGCTGATGGAATATTAGAATACTAGTTCAAAAGAGAACTTTCCTGTACTGTGCTACAGCAGTGCTCTAATGGCTGCAGGGTAAACTCCAGTTGAGAGACAACTGGATGAGCGGGAATGTTTATGTAGAGTTTAGAAAGTTGTGTTTTTTTTTAGAAAACATATCATTCTTGCTACTCATTGCTGTGTCTGAGAATTACATCATTGTATTGTTTGTTGCAGAATACATTTCATTGCTTAAAATGACCCTTTGGGATTCATAGGAGAAAGATGAAATGGGACTAATCCCTGAAAACTGCTCTTTAACAGGAAGTTACATTCTAGAAAATGCCTTAAAAGGTCATTTGAAAAGTAATTGAAATGTAACCTAAATGCCATACAGCAACAATGTGCTCTTACTTTTGAAATGTAACTGTATTACAGAAAAAGTAACTAGCTAGTGCTACCGATTTCATTTGGGGTTTCATACATCATACCTAGCATCAGGCATGTTTTTATGAGTTCCTGATGACCAGAGGAAAGTAGGTAAGCTGTCCCAATGTGAAAGAAATTATGAATGAATTGGCACTCCAATCTCCAGGCTCTTTTCTATGTCCTCTCCCAATGGAAACTAAGTGAGTCCCATTGCAAAAAGAGTTTAAAACTGTCATGTACCTCACCCCAGGCTGTGTTCCTATTCAGCCTTCCTGTCCAACTATCTCAGGTTTGTCCCAGATCCAGTCACTGTTTCCGTTATTACAAAGTTAAAGGCATGAGCCAATCCTGCCCTTTTTGTCAATTCCCCAAACAATCAAATACCCCTTGAGGCTACGGTGCAACGCCAGTGCATTGCCTACCTTGCCCCTAAAATAAGAAACCATCTGCTTACCAGTCCATATCTCCTGGAAATCAAAATTGAAATTTCTGATCCTCTGGTGGCAGACCTGTCACAGCAAAGGAGAAAAAGAAGCAGCAGAAGAAAGCATTGGTTAGTTAGAGAGAAACTGGAGGAGAAGGAAAAGAGGCAGAGAAAGATGGTCATCGCATTTTCTGTCCATCCCAAATGGCATGTTATGCCACCAGGCTCTGCTTCAGGCTCTTTAAAGTATTCTGGCTTCTAGATTCCCCTTATTACCTCCCCACTCAGTATTACTGCCGAGTGGATGTCTATACTGAACCACATATTATTTCATTCCTCATGTTCTTGTCAAAATACTAGCATTTTGATACCACTTTGTCTCCACAACTGCATCTTGCAGAATCTGGGAATGGAGAGGCAACAGAGGTGTCTGGTAGACCATTCAAAATGCCTCCCACTGAATCACAAATCCCAGGATGGTGCTGTGGCAGTTGTTCCATCCACATGTGATACTTTTGTCTCTCAGTGGGGCCCAGGAGTTGTCTGGATTTTCCCATTGAGTCCTCATTCTTACCGGGCACAGTATAGCCAGCAGATTCATGAAAATGAAGAGAAGAAACATGAAAATGAAGAGAAGAAGCAAGTATTCTAAGAGCTCCATGGTCCAATTGCTCCAAACTTTGCTTCATGACATGACCTTTAGACAAAGCAGCTGACCATCTACCAATGGCCCTAGAGTCACTCCCGCATCACAAAGCACTTAGATTGTTGCTTTGGGGAAGATTCCAAAAGCTCTGGCGCTGGAGCCACAACTCAACAAGTCTCTCCTTATAAGGCTTGAGTGTCTGGGGGTGACTTATGGGACACCCCTGCCCAACCCCCCTTTTTGGTGGGCCTTTCCCTTCTCAAAGCCACCTTCCTCTTCAATGCTAAAGGAAGTTGTGCCCCACAGGAACCAATTCTCAGGACTTTAACCGAAGTACCCTGAGCCTAAAAGGCCACAGGACATGCATTTTCTAATGTTCTTTCAATTATTAATAAAATTATAAAGTATAATAAAATAAAAGCCATTTGTTTCTTTATCTATTCTAATTTATACTGTGGACAAGTTACACTCAGGCTCAGGGGAAGGCAAAGCAAACTTCCTCTGAGCAAATCTTGCCAAGAAAACCCCATGACGTTAGGGCCACGGTATGTCAGAAATGTTGTTCAAAAGTGAAACACGCTCCCATGGGAGAGTAGTGGAGTCGCATGGCTGTCAGGGTACCACCCAAGTCCAAGAAGACAACCAAGAAGCATCATGGACACTCCCATGAGGACCAAGCCCCGAAAAGCATCAGCAAACTGGGTTTGGGAGGCTGTTAGATAGTTTGATGCATGATGTGTGACTGCTGCAAAATCTATCCTATGTTGTTCGTTATCAGCATACGGTACCTGCCCTTGAAACTCACGGCTTTTCATACTGGAGGCTTCATTAGCTATGGACCATTACAGTAAACCCTGAACGACTTTATGTCCACCTGCAAACAGTGTTTATGATGGGTCTGCAGCTACAGTGCAGAATTAATACAGTGTGACACCACTTTTAACTGCCATGGCTCAACACACTGGAATTGTGGGATTTGTAGTTTTGTGAGAGATTTAGCCTTCCCTGTCAGCTTGCTGTGGTGCCACACCAAACTATAAATCCCAGAATTCTCTAGGATGGAGCCATGACAGATAAAGCGGTGTCAAATTGCATTATTTCTGTGGTGTGGCAGCGGGCTTACTGAGGTCTGGCATCATCCATGCCACTCTGGCTCCCATGCTCCTTCCCCCTTCCTCCCATTTTCAGCCCAGGGAAGACATGTTAGTGCATTGAAGCGTCTTGTGGTAACTTAACTGTATTTGACATAAACTCTCTTGGCGAGCAGTCCACTTCAGCAGATCCATGGTGTTAATCTCAAATGTTAGATATTTATACAGGTTAGAAACAGAAATACAGAAAGTACTGTAAAGAGAAGCACAAATATTCAACTGTATTCTCCCATGGCTTGAATAGGAACCAAAATGTTTTATAATACTATGACCGCATCCCTATATATTCCTAATCTCTAATTTTAGAGCCATCTTGGTACAGTGGTTGAAGTGTTGGACTAGGATTCTGGGAGACTGGAGGCTGAATGCCTGCTCAGCCATGGAAAACCACTGGGTGACATTTGGCAAGTCCCACTTTCTCAGCTTTAGAGTAAAGAGTGGGAAATCCCTTCTCGACAACTCCAGTAGTAGGTTCATTTTAGGATCCCAATAAATTACATGTTGATCTGTGTATTGTTTTGTTGTTGAATGGCAAGCTGTCAGTGTGTCTATTTAATTAACTATCCATTATCGGCTGGGAAACCCTCCTGGGTAGATTTTCTTTTGCATTTGCTGGGTCTTGATTTGGGTGTTTTTCCAGAGTGGCAGCCAAACTTTAAGGGTTTCTTCTTTCAGTGGGTTTACAGGTTTCAATGGCGACCCTGTGCTTTCTGACCTGATAGTTGTTGGCATGGTCCAGAATTTTCAAACATTTTATGCCCAGGTGGTCTCTCAAATGTTTTGCTACTGCTGAATTTTCTGGCTGACCAAGACTGCAGTGTTTCTTGTGTTCCTTGATTCATGTTTGAACACTGCATTTGGTGGCCCCTATGCAGATTGTCTGCAGCTGTATGGTATGCGGTAAACTCCTGCGGCTGTGAGTTTGCTGGATTTTCTTGCTCGGTTTGTAGATCGTTTGGAGGTTGTGTTTCCTCCCCAGTTTCCCTCTTCTGTCTGATGTTAAGAAAGAAGGGAAGTTGAAATAAATAAATAAATAAAACCAGAAGAGCATCTTGCTTGGTGGAAAGAGCATCTTGTTCAGTGAGAGGTCAGTTGGAAGGAACAATGAGTCCTTTCATCTGTCCAGTCATAATTCTAGATCAATCCCAGCAATGACTACAGCCAAGATCCTGCATCAGGACATGTCAGTGTATTGCATAATGACATCACTGTACTTAGGTCTCTCTGAGCTACTCCCCAAAAACTCAACTTGTAAAGCAGTGTAACAGCTTTCACATGGCCACCTCTATGTTGCTGGTGGGCAAGGGGATGAGTGGGAACACACCCAGTTCTTTTCATGTAGCTGGACACACTGTGATAGGCATCGACAGAGACCTCCAGGTATCCTTGTGAGCTCTCTGTAGATTATGTCCTTGCAGCGCATTGAGCTACAGGAAGATAGCTGGACACATACCCACTCATCCCCCTAATCTCCAACAACTCAGAGAAGGTATTTCTAAGCAGGCAATGAGACCTTACCTGAGACCTTAATACAGTGGGGCCTTGTTATCTGCTGGGGTTTGGTTGCGGGATACCAAAATCCACATATGTTCAAGTCCCGTTAAATACAATGGGTAGTAAAATGGTTTCCCATATACAAAAATGGCCAAATCAAGTTTTGCTTTTTGGAATATATATATATAGAATAGTTTCATGCCGTGGGTGCTCAAGTCTGTGGATACAAAAAAAAACGTGGATATGGAGGGTCAACTGTATAAGTTTCTATTGCATCTGAAGAAGTAGGTTTACAGTGCGCCCGCGCCATACGCGGGACCGCCATACGCGGCCTTAAGCATATGCACTCAAGCCATGGGGTGCGCGCGGGGCGGAAGGGGCGGCGCGTCCCATTCAATTGAATGGGCGCGTGCACCCGTTGCGCCCCGCGCGCACCCACGCACAAGCCCCATTGTTTCCAATGGGGCTCGAGCATAGGCGGAATTCGCCTTACGCGGAGGGATCCGGAACGGATCCCCGCGTAAGGCGAGGACGGACTGTTTATCTACAAAAGCTCATGCTAAAATAAAATCAGTTGCACTTGTCCCTCCATATTCACTAGGGATAGGGGCACAATGTGAATCACCATGTTTTTACCTGAGAGGACACCTCTCTAGGAATATCTAGGTCCTCCAGTGCAACTCTGTGGTCAATGTCCAACAGATACTGAGCATAGAGTTGTGCTGGAGGCGATACAAAGGCCTAGTAGAGTATTCTCTCTAGAAATCTCTAGGTCTTTCAATGCAACCTTTAGTTAAAGTTGCACTGGAGGAGGACTTAGATATTCCTAGAGAGGACATATTAACCAAATCAGTGAATAATCATCTCTCCCTTCCCTTCCTCCTGGGTGCATTTAAGACCAGTAGTTCCCAAACTTTAGGCCTACAGATGTTTTGGACTTCAGCTCCCAGAATCCCTGACTATTGGCTACGCTTGCTGGGGCTTCTGGGAGTTGAAGTTCAAAAGGACCAAAGCTTGGGCGGCCCTCAGGAAACAGAGCCAAATAACCGCCCCCTTGGCCTGTTTAACTCCTCCCTCAGGAGCAGCCCTTAAAGGGGCCGCGCTCCTCTCGCCTCTGGGGCCAATGGTTTCTGCCTCTCCTTACCCTGCCCCTTTAAGGCCCCTTTAAGGCGGAGCCATTTTGGCGGAATTTCTCTCGGAGGAAGGCTTGAGCCGTCTGCGGCGCATGCGCCCTTTGCCTCCTCGTCGTTTCCCGCCAGCCTTCGGAAGAGGGAAGAAGGGAGTCGTCGGTGGGACTGAGAGCGAAGCCGAGGCACGGTGAGCCTCTCTTATGGTCCCTGTGGGAGGGGATATGGATAGACGGGGCACTGGGCGCCCTCCTTTTCCCGGACCCGTCCTCCATTTCAACCCCCTCTCCAGGTGGAGTCCCCCCCAAATGTCCTCTATTTCGAGACTGACCAGGGTGATCAGGCGTCCTCCTTTTCCAGGACGTGTCCTCCATTTCCACCTTCTGTCCAGGAGGAATGCCAAAATGCCCTCCATTTTGAGCCTGACCAAGAAGCATGGCTTTATATTAGTGTTTTTGTTCCAGGGTGCCCAGGCGTCCTCCTTTTCCAGGACACGTCCTCCATTTGGACTCTTTGTCTAGTAGGAATCCCCAAATGTCCTCCATTTTGAGCCAGACCAGGGTGCCCAGGCGTCCTCCTTTTCCAGGACACGTCCAATGCCCTCCATTTTGAGCCTGACCAAGAAGCATGGACTTATATTAGTGTTTGTAGCCCAAGGTGACCAGGCGTCCTCCTTTTCCAGGACGTGTCCTCCATGTCCACATTCTGTCCAGGAGGAGTTCCAAAACGTCCTCCATTTTGAGCAAGACTAAGAAGTTGGTAAGCCTTTATCCCCCTGTTTTTAAAACCAGACTATATACAGAGCCATAGTCCAACATTCAAGCCATTACACCACATCTCTAACTTAATCCATGGCATAGGAGGCAGTGTGGTGTAGTGGTTTGAGTGTTGGATTATGACTGGAGAGACCAGGGTTTGATTCCCACTTGGCCACCAAACCTACTCAGTGATCTAGAGCAAATCACACTCTCTCCGCCTCGGGAAGACAAAGGCATTCCTTACCTGAACAAATCTTGCCAAGAAAGCCCCATGATTGGTTCACTTTAGGGTTGCCATAATTTGGAAATGGCTTGAGGTCACACGACAACAACAAAAACAACAACAGCAAATAGGAAAGCGACTTATGTATACCTGTACTTTCAAGTACAGTTGTCCCTCCATATTCGCTAGGGTTAGGGGAACAAGACCCCCGTGAATATGGAAAAACTGCAAATAACAAAAACACTGTTTTTACCTGAGAGGACACTTCTCTAGGAATCTCTAGGTCCTCCAGAGCAACTCTGTGGTCAATGTCCAACATACACTGACCATAGAATGGCACTTGAGTAGCTACAAATGGTCTTTCAGTGCAACTTTTAGTTAAAGTTGACCACAGAGTTGCACTGGAGGACCTAGACAGTCCTAAAGAGAACATATTAATGAAATCCGTGAATAAGCAAATCCGCAAATATCAAGCCACAAACATAGAGGGATGACTGTATTGCAAATTACCATATTGCAGTTGGGGATGTACTAAAACAAATGACAGTACTTGCCCATAGAGAAGCCATACCTGCCCATAGAGAATAATTGGAAAATACTTGCCTATAGCAAGTAGTCTCCAATTTTTCCTATGGGCAAATATTCTCCAATGATTCTTTATGGGAAGCAGTCTCCAATGATTCTCTATGGGAAGTATTCTCCAATGATTCTCTATGGGCAAGCATTCTCCATTGATTCCCTATGTGCAAGTAGTGTCCAATGATTCTTTATGGGAAGCAGTCTCCAATAATTCTCTATGGGAAGTATTCTCCAATGATTCTCTATGGGCAAGCATTCTCCATTGATTCCCTATGTGCAAGTAGTGTCCAATGATTCTCTATGGGAAGTATTCTCCAATGGTTCCCTATGGGAAGTAGTCGCTAATGATTTCCCAGTAGATAAGATCCCCACATCCTGTTTGGGTTATGCTCCTCCCTCTCACCCGAATAGGCAGGCAGAAAAAAGAGACCTTCTGGTGGCCCCATGTGAATAGAGCTAACCCTAGAAGGCCAGTCTTGTCCTGCCATATCATTCCATTGGATGTGTTTGCTGCTGCTCTGCATCATCTTCTCTACAGCCGCTCCAGTCCTCCCCCCCCCAGTATATTAAAACAATAAAGCAGTTTAAATAAGAATGCCGGCAGATGGGCTTGCCATTCAACTAGCTCATGGACCTATTGTTACAAGATGTATCATGCATATGCGGAATTAGGCTTAAGGCCATGAATGTTCCTGGTGCCAAGTTCTTTCTTCTAGTTAGTCTGAAGGTGCTATAAGATCCCTTTGCATACTGTTGTTATAAGTTTAGCCACTGTGTGGATGTGTGTCTTATCCCTGACTAGGTTTTCATGGCAAAGCCTTATTCAGAGGACACCATAGCCCACTGCCTTTTTCCGAGGCTGGACTTGCTAGTGGCTACACCTTGTTTTCTTCTAGCACACAAGCTCAGATCTAATATACTATACAGTTCCATATAGGGAGCTGTAGCCAGCCCCCTGTATTTCCACAGCTTGCTTCTCTTTCTCTCTCTCTCTCTCTCTCTCTCTCTCTCTATATATATATATATATATATATATATATATCAGAGAAACAAATCATGCCAGACAAATCTGATCTCTTTCTTTGATAAAATTACCAGCTTGGTAGATGAAGGGAATGCTGTGGATATAGTATATCTTAATTTCAGTAAGGCCTTTGACAAGGTTTCCCATGACATTCATGCAAACAAGCTTGTAAAATGTGGGCTAGACAAAGTAACTGTTAAATGGACCTGTAATTGGTTGACCGGCCAAACTCAAAGGGTGCTCAACAATGGCTCTTTTTCCTCCTGGAGGGAAGTGACCAGTGGGGTCCCACAGGGCTCTGTCCTGGGCCCAGTGCTATTCAACATCTTTATAAATGACTTGGATGACAGAATTGGGGGCATACTCATCACATTTGCAGATGACACCAAATTAGGAGGAATAGTTAATACTCCAGAGGACAGGACCAACATTCAAAATGATCTGAATAGACTAGAAAGCTGGGCCAAAGCTAGCAAAATGAAATTCAACACAGAGAAATGTAAGGTACTGCACTGAGGGCAGAAAAATGAAATGCACAGATATAGGATGGAAGACACATTGCTGAATGAAAGTACATGTGAAAGGGATCTAGGAGTCCAAGTAGACCATAAGTTGAACATGAGTCAACAGTGTGATGTGGCAGCAAAAAAGGCCAATGCAATTCTAGGCTGCATCAATAAAAGTATAGTGTCTAGATCAAGAGAAGTAATAGTGCCACTGTATTCTGCTCTGGTCAGGCCCCACCTGGAATATTGTGTCCAGTTCTGGGCACCACAATTCAAAAAGGACATTGAGAAACTGGAGCGTGTCCAGAGGAGGGCTACTAAAATGGTGAAAGGTCTGGAAACCTTGCCCTATGAGGAACGACTCAGGGACCTGGGGATGTTTAGCCTGGAGAAGAGAAGGTTAAGAGATGATATGATAGCCCTGTTTAAATATTTGAAAGGATGTCACATTGAGGAGGGAGCAAGCTTGTTTTCTGCTGCTCCAGAGGACAGGACCTGGAACAATGGATGCAAGCTACAGGAAAAGAGATTCCACCTCAACATTAGGAAGAACTTCCTGACAGATGGCCCTTGTGGTCTCTTCCAACTCTATGATTCTATAATATTCCCCAAAAACTCCTTGATTTCCCTACTTTATATAAGGGACTCCATTTTACTATGCATTGTATTTTATGAGACTTGAGCTTCCATGACTTTTGGTATCCATGGGAGGTCCTAGTACCAAATTCTAATGGATACCGAGGCCCAATGTAGTACCTAAAATTGACGTTTGTTTTCCTTTGACAGATGTTTTCATGGAGGAATTTCTTCCCTTGCAGTTGGGTAGCAGAGGGTTATTCTTATCAAGTCCTCTGTTAGCATTTCATAACTCCTTAATTAGCAGTTCATTCAGCCTGGAGTTCCCTCAGCCTTCCTATAGGTTGATGATAGTCTACTGCATGGAGTTGGAGGATTTTTTAAGTCATTGAACAAGTTCTTCCTCAGATGAAATCAGACATAATTATGGCAACAGGTCCTGTTAACACAGAGTGCGTACACATCTGCATGGACGTACCAATGTCTGCCGAGATACAGGGCAGCCAGTCTCCTCCTTGCCTAACCATGGAAGTAGTCTTATTTTTACACAGGTGCACATATGTTCCAGTAAAAACTACCCACTGTTCTGAAATATTAGTTGATGGTCAAGCATTAACATTCATCTTCTAGAATGGTAAATCTTTATTGCTGTAAGGTAAATCACCTTCATTGCTATAACCATTTGATAAGGTGATCGGTGATAGGGTGGGAGCTGGCATAGCTCCAGATTGGATTAGGTTCCATTCTGATTGATCACACAATCCATGATAATCCACAATTTAGATGTTAAAACCCTGGGGGCTTAACTGGAAATCCTTCTTTTCCCCATTGGGATCATTAGCATCTGTTTTCCCTAGACTGAGAAGTAAGGGGTGAAATGGGATTGGGCCATGGAAGGAAGGGCACTCATGCCTGACATACCCCCCCCCATCTCAGGGTGAGCCAGACACCTCTCCATCTCTCTATACCAATACCAGTTGAACTGGCAGTCTAGGCCAGGCCTGCTACTTCTGGTGAACTCCCAGAGTGCAATGGGAACAATTACTGGTTCCTCAGACCAGATAGCTCTGCCCTATATCACATTGGTCACCTTGAGTGTCTCTTAGGATCCCCTGAAACCTTCTCCTTATTGAAATTCTTCCAGGAGGACATTGGTTGGAGCCTTAGGCCACCACAGCCCTAGACAGACTGCACTTATAACCTCACTGTTGTGGCACAGGCAAGGGGCCAGGATGGCATCCCATCCTCATGGGCAGAGACTCCTCAGGCGACTGTTGTTGCTTGCTCTGCCTACAGATCACCATTCATCTACTGGGAATAACGCACAGTCCTGAGGGTGCTGACAGTCTTATTTTCTAAGAGAGGCCTCTCTGAAGCACCTTCCTGGATGGAGCTCCTCCTGATTGCTGTCCTTTTGGCATGCAGGGGGTCTGAGCCTGGGATCCTGCTAGCATACAAGCAGCTAAATGTTATTAGACCTGACAATTCAGCGAGACCCATAGGGTGAGGTCTAACCTTCACAGAGTGCAGAATTGCTCCCCTCCCCCTAGCCTTCTCTTTCATCTCTCCCAGGAATTTGAAAGAATATAAAACATACACTATGCCTGGAGAGCAACCCATAGAGAAGAAGCAGCTTTCGTTCCTCTGATGCCCCACTTTGTCTCCTTTCAGCCCTATTCTAACGGCACAAAGGCATCAGCTTCCATGTCTAGCAAGTGGATCATGCCCTGCATTACTACTTGCCATGAATCCTTGAAGGTCATCACCAGAAACTAAGTCACCCATACCAAAGAGTGCAGATGCATCAACACCTCTAGCCATCATAGGTCCTATAGCAGAGATCAGCAGAATGGCCGTGTGGAAGCCACCATACACACTTGTTAGGCATCACTAGCTCGGCAGTTTGATTCAGCTGAGGCTGCTGTTGGTAGCAGGGTTTTGCAGCAGGTACTCAAACCTATGTCACTGAGGGGCTAGCACCACCCATCCTGTTTAGATTTGCTTTGGTAAATCCCAAACTACAGGATGTAGGGATCTTATCTACTGGGAAAAGGGGCATTGGCTCTTACCTGTGATATGTCCATTTCCAGTAGATAAGAACACCACATCCTGGCCCTCTCACAGGGGTGTGTAGTGATGGTTCATAATCCACATAGTTCTGTTCTATGGGGAGCAAGTTAGATTACTCACTGGCTGTCTCTGTTGCCATCTACATCTGTATAGTCTGACAGAGAAATAAATTGTTAGGCTTTTTCTGGAGCATTCAGCTGTTGTAGTGACTGGCCTTCTAGGGTTAGCTCTGTCCACGTGGGGTCACCAGAAGGTCTCTATTTTCTGCCTGCCTATTGGAGTGAGTGGGAGGAGCATAACCTAAACTACAAGATGTGGGGCTCTTATCTACTGGAAATGGACATATCACAGGTAAGAGCCAATGTCCCTTTCTCTATGGGAAGTATTCTCCAGTGATTCCCTATGGGAAGTAGTTTTCAATGATTCCCTATGGGAAGTATTCTCCAATGAGTCCCTATGGGCAAGTATTCTTCAATGATTCCCTATGGGAAGTATTCTCTGATGATTTCCTATGGGCAATTGTTCCCCAATGATTTCCTATGGGCAAGTATTCCTTAATTATTCTCTATGGGAAAGATTTGCTAATGATTCCCCATGGGCAGGTATGGTTTCCCTGTGGGCAAGTACTGTACTGTCATTTGTTTTAGTATGCCCCTTGCAATTGTCCTGAAGGATGGTGACTGAGGAAATCATGTTCCAATCAGTTGTACCTCTTTGACAGGGAATGAAGCCAGTCTTCCCTTTCGCTTGAGTCCTAGTCTTCCTCTTATTTCCACAGTGTTTGAGAATGTTTTCTCAAGGATAAACAGTTTAGAAATATGCAGATCTTAACATGTGCACTGACTCTCATGCCAGCTACCTTTCACAAGTGAGTGGGACTCCTTGCCTACTTATGTGATGCCAGTGTTGGACCTGTTCATCTTGTGGACTTATTAATGAGTCTTCACATGTAAAATGAGAGGCTGAAAAACATTAAGCCATGTATTACATGGTCAGATATGCTTCAAGTCATTTTAGTGCCTGAGGAAGAAAGCTGCTCTGGAAATAAAATCATACCGTAGTAATATACTAAATAATGGGAGAGCCAGTGTGGTGTAGTGCTTTGAGTGTTGGGCTATGACTCTGGAGAATAAGGTTCAAATCCCTGCTCAATCATGAAACCCACTGGACGACGCTGGGCAAGTGGGTTCTCAGCCTCAGAGGATGGCAGTGACAAACCCCCTCTGAAGAACTTGCCAAGGAAACCCTGTGATAGGTTTGCCTTAGGGTCATCATAAGTTGGAAAGGACTTGAAGCCACACCATGACAGGAGCTTGGGCAATTCACACTCTCTCAGCCTCAGGGGATAGCCAGGGCAAACCCTCTCAGTGAAGAAACTTGCCAAAAAAAACCCATGATAGGTTGAACAACTTGAAGGTACGTAACAACAGCAACAAATTTTAGAATGAGACCCACCAAAAGGAGAAATCCTGCTGATGTTTTCCTCATGGCTGAAGGAAGTTTCTTCAAAGGGGTTTGCCATTGCCTTCCTCTGAAGCTGAGAGTTTGGGACTTGTCCAAGTTCACCCAGTGAGTTTCATGACCAAGCTGGGAATCGAACCCTGGTCTCCAAAGTTGTAGTCCAACACTCAAATCACTATGTCACATTGGCTCTCATACATGGATATGTACCTTCTTATTTGAACACACATTTCCATATTTCCATAGCTCTGTTGAATTTTGTTAAGTTTTCTTCCAGTTATGTAATATTACATATGCTTTTTATTATTTCCTCTTTAGTTAAATGATGAAAGGTAGCAAGGAACCATATCTTGTGAAATTTATCAAGTCTTCAGAGAACTCAGATTTTTTCCACCAGGCCCTTGAGGTAAGCTTATTTAATATATATTTGAGCTGTTTAGCGAATATGATGTGCTAACTAAAAATACTGAGTTATGTTTGGACACAGTGACCTTTTACAGACTGCCAAAATAAAGCTGCTTCGGGTCTCTTTGGAGGTATGCTGTTTAAATGATGCATGCATCCTAAGAATCCGGAAGCTGCACCAAAGCTGCACTCCGGTGCTTAGGAATGGAGTGTGGCTTTGACGCGACCTCCGGACTCTTAGGACCCATGCATCATTTAAACAGCATATCTCCAAAGAGACCCGAAGCAGCTTTATTTTGGCAGTCTGTAACAGGCCAGTGTGAATGCTTTATCACTTTTCCTGTTGGAGTTTTTGTCTTACAGAAGATAAAAATACTGGGGCTTTCAGCAAAAGTCCCAAAATTAAAGCATTTCCTTGCCTCCTTCCTCTTTCTCAGCTCCTCCCATGTTCTTAAAGTAAGAGTGGGAGGAAATGAGCAATGGCAGGTATTGGCTGGTGTTTTAGTCAAGCCAAAGCTTCTGAACTCCTTTGCGAAGGGCATTGAAAAGCCAATGTGATATAAGATTGTGATAGCTTAATGAAAATAGCCCAGTGTGCAGCTGCTATTTTTTAAAAAGGAAAATTCTATGTTGGGCATAATTAGGAAAACAAACAAACTGTAAATAAAACTGCCAATATCATACTGCTCTCATATAAATTCATAACATGACCACATCTGGAATACTGTATATATATCTTGTCACTACACCTGGAAAAGGAAATCGTAGAGCTGGAAAAGGTGTAGAAATTGGCAACAGACTGGAGCAACTGCTCAGTGAGACAAGTTACAATGTTTGGGGCTATTTAGCTTTTTAAAATGTCTTTTCTTCCTGTCTCTTAATAGGGTCATAAGATTTACTGAATGTAAATGGTTTGGAAGGTTAGAAGATGGTACTTCTTCACACTGCATAGTTACATTGTCATAACTACTCTGTCTTTCCTTGTACCACCTATCTTTCTTCTGCCCATGCACAAATGTGAGGAGGAAGAAATTCCCAGAACGGGGTTCTGAAGAGCAAAAAGTGGACCTAAAATATCCAGAGTTGGGTGAAGCTGGAGACTGCAGAAATTAGCTGAAGGACAAGGAACCTGTGGCATTGTAGTTCAAGGGGGAAACTTGTTCATTTTTTTGTTCAAGAATGGAGATGTCAGTTAATGGAAGATAACAATTTATTTAATAACACAGTGATGGTCAAGATTTGTTTATTTATTTAAAGTATTTCTATATCACCTTCCAACCCACAAGGGCTCTGAAGATGGTGACACCCCCCCCCCTCAGCAACTAAGTAGATTGTTGTACAGTGGTACCCCGGGATACGAATGCGCCGCCTTACGAAATTTCCGGGTTACGAAAAAAATCCAATTAAAAAAACTGTTCCGGGTTACGAAGGTTTTTTCGGGTTACGAAAAATTTTTTGGTGCTTTTCGGCGCTATTTCACACGAAATCGCGGCTTTTCCCCATTAGCGCCAATGGGTTTTTCGGCTTGCGAAGTATTCCGGGTTACGAAAGCGGCGGCGGAACGAATTAATTTCGTAACCCGGGGTACCACTGTACTACACTCTTATAGGGCTACTATTCCACTGTAACACTCTGGCTGCCTCCTGTTGCATTGTGGGGTTTGTAGTTCAGTGAGTCCTAAGATCTCTGGCTGAGAATTCTAAGTGCCCCTCCCTAAACAGCAAATCCCAGCATGCAACAGGAGGCAGCCAGAGCAGTTAAAGTGGAAAAGTGGCATTATAAGAGTGAAGTGTGGTAATCTCTTAAAACAATACAAAGATAAAAAGTATTTCAAACACATTAAAATACTCCTTAAAAACTTCTAAAAAGTGCTCTGAAAACAATCCTAGAATCCAGTTTTGAAACAATTTTCAAACATTGAGTGCCATGATGCAATGCTGTTTTGTCTGTAAACATTTATTTGTGCAATATAGCAATAAGGCAAACATACACTTCGCACACCTTACCCTTTATAGCTTTTTTAGAAAATCCACCTAGCAACAACATATAGCAAATCATAGGAGATGCCAATCATGAAATAGCAGCCATTAAGCCATAATGCAAGACTAACAAGCAAATACCAAGTAAAAACTTTATGTTGACTTTCCTCCTTAAATATCAGATTCTTATTGTTATTAACAGAAGGATGCAGTTAGTTGATGGTAGGATCAGAAGATTCTGTTAATCTTAGTCTGTTTTTTCTTGAGATTCCTAAAATTTTAATAATTTGGCAGCTTTTTTTCTTTGATTCAGAAAATTTTTCCTTTACCCTGGATCTACCTCACTTTGACCCTATGGTCAGTCTCTGACCTTCCTCTTCACAATAGCTATCTAGTTTATATGTCAATTTTGAAATGGTATGTACAGGATACCAAACTGAGCGGAAACAATTTTACTTTTTCTTATTTTTCTTTTACTGTTGATTGAATTATTTTTAGTATATAGGAAACTCAACCAAAACCAGCTTGCTTGCTTGCTTGCTTGCTTTATTTATTTATTTATTTATTTGTGCATGCATGCATTGCTGGAAGCTTTTAAAAGAACTGAATTAGAAAAGAAAACCCTACAGAGCTTGCAAATCCAGAGTATACATGTACCTGTTGCTTATGCTTATTTTGCAGTCCATTAAAGAATTTCAGTCAGAAGAATATCTTGAGATTCTTGAAAATGAAGCTGCACTGAGAATACAGGAGAATGACAAATCTCTTTATATATGTGATCCATTCAGTGGCCCTGTTTTTAATCACCTTCAAAAGGTTTGCATTTTATTTTTGTTTTTGGTTATGCTAAAATGTTATCTTGATAAATGGCATTTTGGTCAGGAAATTCTATAAGAGAATGGAAATGTTTTCCAGTAATAAATATATGTGCTAATGTAAATGTTACAGGATAGAGCATTCTGGTTTTGTTAATAGCTGTTGCACATAAGTGGCTAAATAAGAATGTTTTAATACAGTGGGCCCTTTGTATATGCGGGGATCTGTTCCGGACTCCCTCACATATGGAAAAAACTGTGGGACCTCAAGTCCCATTGAGTTCAGTGGTGGTGCATTCCCTCATGTGCCATTTTGTCCCCCTGGACTTGCCATCCGTATGAGCTCAAGTCTGCATATGGGGCAGACGGACTGTATAATAGAGGCTAGTAGAAGTGAATCCTATAGTTCAGTGATGGTGAACCTTTTACAGACCAAGTGCCCAAATTGCAACCCAGACCCCACTTATTTATTGCAAAGTGCCGCGTCCCTCTGGCTTTCTAGTAAGAAACTCTGGCAAACTCTGTGCTAGGGTAACAGCATGTATGTCCACAGAGGGCTCTGAGTGCCACCTCTGGCACGCGTTCCATAGGTTCACCATCACTGCTATATTTCATCAGATTGTCTGGGTAGTAGGGCCACTGTTAAGATGGGGTAATAGTTTTTTTTTTTATTCTGTCATTGTGAAAGAAACCATAGTTCTGGTTATGCGGTCCATATGAATTCTGTTAGTTGTTCAAGACATATATTGGCTTGGGGTGGAATTTTTTTGAGAAAAGTATTCTACTTGACTTTCTTTCTTTCTTTCTTTACATTCTCTCAGCTTGGTTGTAGGATTGTTGGACCACAGGTTGTTATCTATTGTATGCAGAACCAGCGATGTGTCCCAAGAGCTGACTATCCAGTATTTAATATGACAATGGCTGATGTAACAATATCATGTACAAATCTTCAAAAGGAAACCAGGGTAATGTACTATGCAATAGATTGTTCAGCGATTATGTAAGGTTTATCTTTTAGATCATTTTATTAGGTTGCCTCTGGCAGTAAAATTGGTAAAAACACACAGTTATGGCAATTTGGAGCCCAAACCCACTTTCAAAATGTCACCAGGGACATTGACTAAATAGATGTGTTTCCTACAGAAGCCTAGAATTCAAAGTCATGGTGTCTAAACTTTTCTGATATATTAACATTTTTTAGTCAGAGAGAGTGTCTAGCTTCTATATGGAAATGGGCTGCACTTTCATTAAGTTTGTTTTAGTAATATGCATTCTGAATCTGTTCTTCCATAAGTTAAATATACTTGCCTTATCTTATGGCAGGAAAGAGAGATTTTTATTTTAGAATTTAAAGAATTAAATGTGTGCTCTTTGCCCTATACTTTTTTACCATGATGCCAAAGCTCCGATATAAAGGGTCATTGGCCTCCCATCTACTTTGATCTACAACTCACATCATCTTCACCCAGTATGTCCAATAGTATATGATGGGACATGGAATACCGTATTGTGATTAGTTTAATCTAAAACATCTACCCTTATTTACATTATAGGCATATTGTGTTTTACCCTGATATTCTCAGGTTTGGCAGTGTTGTTTGTGTTATGTTCTTCAAACTGGTACACTGTTTTAGAGCTATATATATACCAGTATTAACAGTTATATAGCATTGTTTGTCTTTATAGTGGTTTCCAAATTATTTTCATCTGTGTAATTTAGTTGTTTTTTATGTGCTGCAATTTTTTCTTTTCCATAGGAAGAGGTCCATAAGTATGTACAAATGATGGGTGGCCGCATATACAGAGATCTTAATGTATTAGTAACTCATCTTATAGCTGGAGAAGTTGGAAGCAAGAAATACTTAGTTGCTGCTAATTTGAAAAAACCCATTTTGCTTCCCTCTTGGATACAAGTATTATGGAATAAATCACAACATAGGTAAGACCACACTTCATGAATTTATTAACATTGTATAAAGTGAAAAATATAGCGCTATAATAGTTCCTAATAAAGGTTTTAAGATTCTAAAATTATTAAGCACTCTTGCTTAAACTCATTTGTTAATTATAAGTCTCAGTACCAAATAAATAGATAAATAAAGTTCAATCATTGAGCCTCACTTGGAATAATGGACAATGGGAAAAATGTAAACAGCGTATATCTTTGACACTGTGCTGTTTTTTATGTTACATAGACACTTTCATAGGGTTGGAGGTATACTTGCTGTACTAATTTAAATCAGTTAGATAACTAATATAAGCCCCATTGATTTCTGTGATTCTAGTCTAAATGTGACTGAACTCAGACGTACTGTAGTTTTTCTGCTAATAAGAAATATCAATACTAATTTTATTGCTCTTGTTTCCAACAGAATGATCAGATACACAGACATAAATATGGATGACTTCTTATGCCCTTTGTTTCTTGGCTGTACAGTATGTGTAACTGGTTTGAGCAGCGTGGACCGAAAAGAGGTTCAGCGTCTCACCACGGAAAATGGTGGTCAGTACACAGGGCAACTCAAGATGAATGAATGTACCCACCTTATTGTTAAAGAGCCAAAAGGTAAACATCTCTTTGAAGCATACACAGTTTTACTTGGCTTGAACTCAGGAGGCTTCTTGTAAAAGTGTACAATTTTTCAAGGTCATAACTGTTTTTAACTGTGGCTCAAGTTTGAATCCTGAGTGCAGGAGATATCTTTGGTGTAGGAGTGGCAAAGCATAGCCTACTGGCCACATGCAGTCTCCAGGTCCGTTGTTGTTGTTTTGTTTTGTTTTGTTTTGCAACTACTTCCATTCCCTCAACATCTGTGAAAACAGTGTTTCCACCACAATTTGGGTATGCATTCTTATTATGAGGTAGCTTGCCACCTACATTCAATAACAAACTACAATTAGAGTAGGAATCAGGAAGGCAGCAATTGACTGCCACCCCTCCATCCAACTAAAGTGAAACAAATAAAATAGAAGTAAGAAGTAAAGCTGTCATCTGCAGCTGGATTATAGCAAGGGAATTTTTCCTAGTCACTCCTGCTGCCCTTCCTATAGGGGTCTGCCTCTGAGGATGTAGAGCCAGACATTCAGGAAGCAACCAGATCTGTACAGCAAAGCCAGCTAGTGATGGTGGCATTTTCATCTTCATTGTCTTCTGTATAGGAGAACATGATCCTTCTTTATCTGCTTGGCATGGTGGTGGTGAAGAACAACCTCGCCCACCCCTGCAAGCAGTCAACTGTGGACTATACATTATAATCACCACAAATACTTAAAGGACAACAGTCTTTTACAATTGCACCTTTTCCACCAAGTTGGTACAGGGCCTTTAACGTTTTTAGAAGTCTTGTTTTCTGCTAGCAATAGTTGCTTTGCCTCCTACAAATGACCTATCTATGGAAGGCTTCTGATCTTGTGGGGAAATTTTGCTGGGGAAAGTCTTCTCCAGAGAGATGAGGAACCCTCTTAACACAGTGCAGAAAGTGGTGCTGAGGGCTGCAGAGAAGGAGGTAATTGGTGAAATCAGCTTCCCCCACATCTCTTGCAGATGATTCTGCCACCAGCAAAAGCAAACTCTGGACCCAAACTTAGATTTTTCAGTTATGTCATATAATGGAATCATTAAACATCTAATTATTGTATATTGTTGTATTTGGACCACAATAATTTCTTTAGATTTTCCTTTTTTTAAAATTAAATTTTATTTAAAAAATTGTACAAATAATATTCCATCAGTACATCTCCAATCTCATAACCTTATACATCAATTAATAAAAGTCTTCTAAATTTTGTTCTACTTTCTTTTTAACATTTCTGTACTTCCTGGTTAGCTGAAGTATTACCACATTTACTTAATGTTTATTTTACTGAATTCTTAGCATTTTCATTACCACTATTGCTTTTTGAGCTTTCAAAACTTAACTTCCCCCAACACTTCCTACTATACCAACTACATCTACTTTTTCCTATTCATAGACAAATTCTTTGTCATCATAATTTCTTTATCATAGATCTTCATCTATTCTCAACATCTGTATGTACATTTTACTTTAACCTAATTACAGGTATAGCTTCAACTAGTAAATTAGTACTATCTCTAAATCAGAATATGATTACGGTAAGTTTCTAAGATTGTATACATTTTGTCGTCATTTTCATTTTGCAGACAGTCTTTCCAGACCTACCATTCTTTATAGAAGCTTTCGAGCGGCTTTTCCTTCAATAAGTATGTCAACTTTTCAATTTCATATAGATCTAACATCTTGCATTTCCATTCTTCAATCCCTGGACATTCTTCTTTTTTTTCAATTTTTAGCAAATATAATACTTGCAGTAGTCAGGGTGAATAACATAATCTTCTCATGTTTCTTATCCGGATTAAGATCTTCCATCATATTCAAGAGATATAATTTTGCAATCGGTATTCCTTTAATTCCAAATATTTTCTTCATCTCTATGTGAATACTTTTCCAAAATTTTTTAGCTTTAGGGCAATTCCACCACATATGTAGATAGCTCCTGACTTCTTCTTTACATTTCCAGCATGTATTTTTATTTTGTTTAAACATTTTTGCCAACTTATACGGAGTAAGGTACCACCTATACATGGATTTGTATATATTTTCTTTTAGTTCAACACTAATAATTTGTTTAATTTTTTCCCTTCCAAAGTCTCTCCCATTGTTCTAATTGAATCACTTCGTTTAAATCTTTCACCCATTTTAACATAAATTCTTTAACAATTTTGGTTTCCAATTCATATGTCAGTATTAATTTATATAATTTTGAAATTTGTTTCTGTGGTTGTCTTCTTATCTTTAGATTTTCCTATAACGATATTTTAAGACTGTGACTGTGTATTAAAAAAAGTTCTAATTTCAGAAATTGTCGGAGCATTGTGATACATTTACTTCCTACAACTCAGGCATGACTTGACAGAATTACTATCATTTATTTCCATCTGAGGCTTGAATTGTTGTAATGACTTATGCCCATATAAAGAATGCACCACTGTTACACATTTCAATGCAACCATTTTTAAGGGTCCAATTTTGTGTATGCACTCACTGTATGAAGTGGGAGATTAGCTCACTTTCATAAGTCAAATGACAGGAAATGACTTTTAAGAAAATTACGAGTAACAATTGTGTATTCAGGATTTAATATTTTTCATGCAGAATATATTTCCAAATAGATTTTTAAAATTTCAACTTTCTTTTTCTTTATGTTGAAAAGGACAGAAATATGAGTGCGCAAGAAGGTGGAACGTCCATTGTGTATCTATGCAGTGGTTTTTTGATAGCATTGAAAAGGGATTTTGCCAGGACGAATCAATGTATTCAGTAATCCCTAAACCAAAGGAAGCAAATGCACCAAATACGTCAACTCCTACTAGCCAAGCTAGCAACCTTGACAGTAAGTAATGAGTCCCCCAAAGTGTCTTGAGTTTCTATAAAACTAAAAGGGTAAGTTATTTTTAATATAATCAGATTTCTTTCTTTAGTCTGAGAAGATTTTTACTATGTCTCTTTTTGAGAATTTTTGCAAGCCTTCTCAGTGTAGTTTATCTCCTTTTCTATTCCTAAAGATATGAAGATTTCATAGATTAATTTTACATTTTAATGATTTGTGTATACTGCTTTGGCATTTGTAAATGGAGCTAGTTTATAAATTCCCATGCATAAATAGTAAAATAAATATTTTGAATGTACAGTCAGTAATGACTAGGAGGACCTATTTATTCATTTAATTTCATTTGTATGCTGCCTTTCTCCCAGAGTGAGATTGGAAATGGCTCCCAAACAGAATAAATTAAAAAAACAATAATTATTTAAAAAAAATTAAAAACCACCACTTTAAATGGTATAAAATCATTTAAAAGACATAGAAAAGTTAAAAAATAATAATAAAGCACACATCCAAATAAGAAGCTCCCCTGTTTGCAGAGTAAAAGCCTGCTAAAACAGAAAGTTCATTGCTGGCAAAAGGAAAGCTGGGAGGAGGCTAGCTTCGTCTTCTGTGGAAGGTAGTTTCAGAGAGTGAAGGTAGCCTTTTTCTGGTGGCAAGAGAAAACCTTTCCCTGAAGATCTGGTAGGTTTGCCTTGGGAAATAGATGGCTTTTAGATGGTTATGACCAGCATTTTGAATTGTGCCTGGAAACAAACCAGTAGCTAGTGAAGCTGTTTTAATAAATTATAGCCTCCTGATAACTGGTCCCAGTCAGCATTCTGGCTGCAGCCTTTTTGGACCTGCTGGTTTTTGAACATTTTACAAAGGTAGCCCCACATAGAGTGCATTACAATAGTCCATACAAGATGTAATCAAGGCATGTGTACTATACAAGGCCTTATTTACTATTAGGAGAGTGTTTTTACTTTGAGAATTTTGCAGGCTAGTGTTATTTCTTTGTATGTTGAACTACACAACATGGAGCCTTCAGTAAAATGCAGGGCTGGGGAGATGTGATTTTGGGGTTACTCCTTGTTCTACTCTGGAGTACGATATTTTTTATTAATGTTACTCTTACTCCTACTCCTGTAAAAAACCTCTTACTCATTACTCCTACTCTCCAGCCCTGTGGAAAAGCCCCAGTTGGTTTGCAAGGCTGGCACGTGTGTGTGTGTAACTGTCTCTCTGCCTCCCAGGCCCTTCCCCAGTGTAATATAATAAAATTGTTTTTCATGTCTCTCCCAGATGGGTCGAGGCGGGATTACAGTTCACTAAAATATACATAAAACACATTGATAAATAGAATAATAATTAATAGTAAAACTAGCTCATCATCAAGTGGCAATAACATACACAGTAACAATCCTTCATTCCATCCACTCCACTGATTTTCCATTTCTTAATCCTCAAGTAATCAGGCAGTATTCTACAGTCACTGAGAGTGTTCAGTCTGTAGGGTTTCCGTCAACTTACTGATACTTCCTTGCTGTGGGTAGGTAGTAGCCATCCTCGCTACTTAAGCATCCCTACTTGAAGAATGAGTTTACTGTTAGTATATAGACTGTGATATCTACTTCTCTGCCATGTTTTGGGGAAAAGGGTAGTTGGTTATAAGTAAAGGAAGGATAAATTGGATATACAGTACACTATTTTATACTTGTTGTAAACTTGTCAACAGTTAGATCTTGTAGCACTTTCCTATTCCTGATGGCTCTTAGTAATTAGTGTATTGGGGATTGTAATTTTAAGTCTTTCCCATAATTAAAAAGTTTGTTTCATATTTAACATGATCCACTTTTAAATACTGGAAGCTGGTTTACTTGAAATGTTTAAATCCTGAATATAGGTTTAAAAATAAGGCTTATGGCTATATAAGTTTTCATTTTTTAATTTCTTTGCTCTTTTCTCCTTGGTATATTTACTAAGAAGAAAAGAGAAAAACTGTAATTTAGGAACAAAAATACTCTTGAGTATCTGATGTGCCATCTCCTTGGAGGAGACTGTGTCCAAGCAACAAAAAGAGGAAAATGAGTTTGGTCTCTTTGTATTGTAATGTAAGTGCATACAGACAAAACTGGTTAACAGAGATGATAATAATTAGTACAGGCTGAGTCTCCCTTATCCTGAATGCCGAAATTCAAAATACTTCTAAATCCAAAATTGTCCACATGGGTGCTAAGATAGTGACACCTTTGCTATCTGATGGGTCAGTGTACTGAAACTTTGTTTCATGTGCAAAATTATTAAAAATATCATGTATAATTTTATACATAATATAAAGGCTATGTTTGTAAGGTGCATGTGAAACATAAATGAATTTCATGTTTAGACTTGGGTCCCATCTCCAACATAACCTCACTATGTGTATGCAAATATTCTAAAATCCAAAAAAACTCAGAAATCCAAAACACTTCTGGAACCAAGCATTTTGGATAACCGGGACTCAACTTGTACCTGGTGGCATTTTTAGCCTTTCTCTTTTCTGCACTAAAATTACAAAGTAAGATCAGAGTAGTACAGTTATGCAGTTTTCCACATGTGATCTTAACCTTTTTATTTAAATGTTATTCCAAGGTCGAACCCTCTCAGATGTCAGCCACATTTCAAACATCAATTTAACAGGCATTAATGAAACATCTTGTAGCCCTCCTATGAATAACAGAGTGGACCATCCTTCTGATGAACTGAACAACTTGGATATTAGTTCTTTACAAGCACCTGAAGATTTACTTGATGGATGCCGAGTATGTCTAATAATGCATGCACAATTGTGAAATGATTCTGATAAATAAATAGGCATTTACAGTTTGTAGAGCTCTGTAGTTTTATGAATACTGTTGAGCAGAATTGAATGTATACCCATGGGGTGATGGTTTCAAGGTAAATATTGTTGCCACAGTTTTCTTGCAGCCAGGACAGGTGACAGAAGATACTGAGGTGCTCTGTTAGGAAGTCACTTGCATTTCCTAGCTGTTTCATTAATAGTAAAATTATATTAAAATGGAATTAATTGTAGCAAAGAATTGTTTCCTACATTTCCTTAATGATGTAGAAACAATCCGTTGGAGGATAAAATGCATTAAGATTGTGAAGATAACTTATTACTTTCCATACACTTGATGAAAAAAGCATGTTCAACAGTTAGGGAGTTGTACCAAGAAAAGGAGAACAGCAACAAGATCCTTTGCTACTAAGCAGCACTTCATTTTCACAGAAATGCCCATAGTTTTTCTGAGCACTATTTTCTGTGCAGAGAATTCAAATGCATAAAAGATTTCCCCAAAAGATTCCACAGTGTAAATACTGATTAAGGGCAGCACAGAATACCTTATTTTCTTGTGCACTGGGGGAGAAGACTGTAAATACTATTCATTCCTGCATGCGAGATCAAAATAAAGATTTTTATTCCTGGGTTTGCAACAAGGGACTAATACTGAACAGTGGTTTGTTTTTTCAACAGTACTTCAGACAAAATATCAAGTGAAGCTCTGACTGCATGAGAAAGTATTTTAACTTTCCTGTGAATTGCCATATTGCTTCAGTGTTGTTTTTTCCTTGTTTTTTCTTGCAGATTTACCTTTGTGGTTTCAGTGGCAGGAAATTAGATAAAATTAGAAGGCTTATCAACTCTGGAGGTGGTGTCCGTTTTAATCAACTCAATGAGGATGTGACACATGTCATTGTGGGTGATGATGATAATGAACTAAAACAGTTCATGAAGAAGACAGTGCAGAGGTACAGATTAATTACTTGTCTTATCTCCTTCTGTGAAAAGATTGGTAAAAATATTAATTGTGTTAACCTGGCATTTCTTCACATTGCATATTGTGTTGTGGGCAATGTTGAGCATAGTATTATTCAACTGTAATTTTAAAAAACTCAGTATGCAATGTTGCAAACAGTTTAAAATTTTAAATGAATGTTATCCCTACAGGCTTCAGTCTCTGAAACAGTGATCTTGCCCAAATTTGATTTCTGTGATACTTCTAGGCACAGAAAAATGGATTCTGTTTACGCTCATTTCAGATAAACGGTTTCCTTAGTGGGAATCCAAGTCTTTAAAAAACAATTAAATAAACATACAAATAAAGATATGGAAATACGCATTTTTGATAAATTTGTTCAGAAATTTTGCCTTGTTTTAGTAAAAATGTAAAATAAGGATGGTTCCTCTTTGAAGAATAGATGTGCCAGTTGATTTGTAATGTCCATTTTTGTTTAATAGACCATATGCTGTGACAGTACAGTGGCTTTTGGAATGCTTTAAAAAAGGTTATCTACTGCCTGAGGAGCAATATATCCCTGAAAACTACCAACCAGTGAACAGTCCAGTTTTTGAGCATCCTGTCTTCCTCAAAAAAAATAGCGGCTTGAAGAAAGAAACTGTGAATATTCAACAGGCTCCAGAAGCAGATGCTGATCTGTTGTCTCAGTATATAACTCAGGATTCCACAGTAGGTAGGAGATCTGCCCACTATATGACCTCCCCCTACTTTTCTTTCTTGCAGCATCTTGATGCATCTACAACTCCCTTATCTTGCTATCAATACCTCATAGAGTCCCAATACAGTTTTCTCAGATCTTATTTATTCATTTATTTAATATCCTACCTTTTTCTGCCGTGAGACTTAGGGTGGCTTACAACAAGGTTAAAACAAAATGTAACTAAAAAGCCTGATGGTAAAAAGTTTAGAAAACAAGTTAGCTGTTATGTTAAAATAAATAATTAAAACATTATAAAATAATTAAAAACCAATAGCAATAAAAGTGTTTTTTCATAATTATTTCATTTCTCTTTTCCTTTTTGTCCTGTTTTCCTTTGCCCTTGTGTCTGCTGTATGTGTTCTCTAAAAACCCCTTTTTAATACTGATTTTGCCTCTTGAGCTCTATGATCCTTAGTTGCTCTGTGTAGTGGCATCTCTTTTTAGTTCACATTCCAGCCTGCTACCTGTCAAGTGTGAAATCTTCTTTCCTCTTAATCCTGCCAATCCTAGACAGCCTTCCTTTTCCTAAGTGTTGCCTGAAGTCATTCACTGAATTATCATTTTCCTCACAGAAGCCATATTGCCTGCAACCATCAGCAGTTAAACTGTCTGTGAGCAGTCTTTTGATTTCAGAACAGCTCAACCAGTGATGATCCTGCAGATGTGATGGGACAGTCTGTTTAGTTATTATTCATATCTAAACATTGAATTACTTACGTCAATTTATGTTTATAGCACACAGCCATAACACTGGGCATCATGTACCTGCTGCTGCTGCTGCTACACAAACCCCTGCGTCATGGGGCTTATTCAACATTCATAAAAATCTGGAAACGTTAAATGAAATCAGCACTTGCTGCTTTATAATTGTTAAAGCGGGTAACTGAAAATATACTCATCCTTCTATATTCACTGTGGTTAGGGGCACAGGCCCCCTGTGAATGTGGAAAATCCACAAATAACCAAAACATTATTTTTAACTGAGACAACACCTCTCTAGGAATCTCTGGGTCCTCCAGTGCAACTCTGTGGTCAACATTTGCCAGACATTGACCATAGAATTGCACTGAAGGAGTTACAAATATCTTGTGGAGTGTTCTCTCTAGGAATCTCTGTGTCCTTCATTGCGACTTTTGGTTAAAGCTGACCACAGAGTTGTGCTGGAGGACCTAGATAATCTTAGAGAGAATATATTAATAAAATCTGTGAATGATCAAATCCGCAAAAGTCAAAGCCACAGATGTGGAGGGACGAGTGTATTTCACATGTTAAAAAGCGATTAGACTCCATTTCTACATAATTTAGGATTAAAATCTTACTAGGAAAGCATTTTTCCCCTTCCATTGTCAACACATCTTTACTTTGAGTGTTATATAACTTCTTTTTAAAAAAATAAGACTTCTTTACATTTTTACCTTTCTTCCAGTCGTTGCTGGTGGCTGTAATGATACTGATCGCACTACCTTTCAAGAAGGAAATGAGTTTACTGCCTTGGGTGAGACATCTACCATTGTTGAAGGTGCCTTGCTCAGTGGGAAAAGATTTCTGCTTCAGGGCTTTGGTAGAGAAGATGAATCTTGCATGAAGGCTTTGATTGAAGAGAATGCTGGGAAGGTTCTGTCTCCAGAAAGTAAAGCAGTTGCTGACTATGCAGTGGTTCCCCTCCTTGGATACACTGTAGAGCCAACTGTAGGAGATGTGGTTACAAATACATGGCTGGTAAGAGAAGCTGTAGAATAAATACATGGAATGAAAAAGTAAAATGCAAATTCTAAATCTAAACTGAAAAATGCTACATGCCAAATTAAGAATCTTACATGTGTATTGCCTTGTTTTGTTTTATTTCTGCTTGTTTTAATTGTGGAAATTACCACATATGATATAATTGACTTGTAAGAATTCACAGACTGAGACAGCCTAGAGTCTCATTGGAATGTGGTTAGGAACTATGATCACTTTTGTGCCTGTATATTTTATTCAGTTATGATACCACTGATTATTCCTTGAAGGTAAGTAGTAGGTTGAAGTATTAAAACACTGATTAATTTTACAGTTGTCCAAAAATTGATTGCTGTTGTTGGTTAAAAAAAATTGTTGTTGGTTATTTGTTGTCGAGTACTGTATATTCATGTATAAGGTTTTTTTAGTCAAAAAATTGGCCCAAAAAAACTGAGTTGACTTCTCCACAGATCAGTTTAACTCTTACATAAAAAGGAACCATCCCCTGGTAAACAGCAAGAGTGTAATCTGTGCTGAAAGCAGAAACACTTCCCTGCCCTTTCTGACATCCATCCAGCCTTGAGTGTGAACACAAACTGTTATGCCTGCTGGAATTTTGTTAGTTTTTTGGCATTGTTTTCCTTTGTTTCATCCTTTAGATCCTTTGGCGCTATACAGACTGCCCAAAAAGGGTGGTCTGCCGGCATCTTGCTTTGCTGCGTGAGGGAGCCGCAGCGGACAAACCACACAGCTCCCTTGCACAGCAAAAAGGACCCGCAAAAAGCGGGTCCTTCTTGCGACGCCATAAGGACGTCGCAGTGCACCAATGGCGCACTTGTGACTCCTTATGATGCTGGGACATGCGGATGTTAAGTGTCCGTCACGTCAAAATGGTGGTGCCCGTGTGGACAGGGCGCCGCTATTTTGCCACCGCCAGTACATACTAGGCTAATCCTAGTATGTACTAGGGTTAGGGAGCGTCTGAATGGTGCGTGCTCCCTAACTCTACTGCTGCCACCGCCGCCACACTACATTTGGCTGGTCTGTATCATGCCTTTGTTACATGCCATTAAGTTTTACTGTCAACTTATCCATGGGACATATCAAAATCTATAATTTTGGCCCCAAAATCTGCCTTTGACTTATACATGAGGTCACCTTTTGATAGAGTATGTATGCTAGTTGGTTAAGATAAATTTATGACAGACAGCTTTGGAGCAAGTCTTGGTGTTTGCAAAATAATTATTCTGTGCAACAGAATGATTTTTTTTTTTGCCCCAGACTGTCTATTGTTTGAATGGTTTCACTCTGTGTTTCTTCATTGTTAGGTGATGTGTGTAGAACAGCAGACCCTGCTAGATCCTCAGTCAAGTCCGCTTTTCACACCAGTACCAATGAAAGAAGGAACTACCCCATTAGAACAGTGTGTACTGTCTTTCAGCCAATTTAGTGGGGCAGAAAGAGATTCTTTAATATACCTAGCAAATCTGCTTGGTGCAAGGTATGTAATACCCCTTTACATTTGGTTTCTTTTTTGGTATCTACAAAATTTTGAAATATTTAAAGTGAGCTAACACTGTGTGTGATTTTAAAATACTGTTGCATTCAAGTAATGGCAATTATAGCTGAACTGTTGAAATATTTAGTAGTCCATAGTCTCAGATTATGTTTTCTGTTTTTAATAAAAAATAAACTGGTGCCTAAATGCTGCTGTTAGTCTTGGATAGAGTAGACCCAGTGAATCAGTGGGATTTGCCTGTACCTTGGCTTAGCATTCAGCAGTTCAGTTTATAAGTGTACTCTAATTGGGAGTAACTAACAGGATGCCATCCTAGAGTTCATTCTTTTTAAAAGAGATGAGTTTATATGATACAGTGTTTCAGATTTTGTTTTAAGGATGATTTTTGTGTGCTTTGTTATGGAAATGTCATCTAATGTTTATTTTAGAGTTCAAGAATTCTTTGTGAGGAAAGCCAATCCAAGGAAGGCAATGCTTGTCAGTACTCACCTGGTAGTGAAAGAGCCAGAGGGCTCCAAATATGAAGCTGCAAAGAAGTGGAATCTCCCAGCTGTTACTATGGCTTGGCTGTTGGAGTGTTCAAGGACAGGAGAAAAGGCCGACGAAAGCAAGTTCCTAATTGACAGTGTAGTCACTAAAGGTTGGTTAATTTGAAACTTTGTAGGTGTGTTCAACTAGCATGACTGTATAAGACAGAAGTTAATAATTGGAGTCTGATCATAACCTTTTTCCAGGCATTCTGTTTTTTCACATGATCAGGGAAAAATGGGTTTTGCTGGTAAGCCCCACCTTTCCTGTGTACTATTAGCATCAATGAAGTGAAGAGCAAATCTCTGAAATGTGGTACTGTCACATTTGTGGAGGCTCCTGGTGCAAGTTAGAACCCTTTTAATGTGTTCTCAGACAAGGTGGTGGAATATGTGGTGTTTTAGCTTTAGGATTTCTGAATGGAGTAGGTTGTTGTTGTTGTGGTGGTGGTGGTGTGCCTTCAAGTCATTTCCGATTTATGGCGACCCTAAATCGAACTTATCATGGATTTTCTTGGCAAGATTGTTCAGAGGAGGTTTGCCATTGCCTTCCTCTAAGGTTGAGAGTGTGTGACTTGCCCAGGTTTACCCAATGGGTTTCATGGCCAAGCTAGGAATCAAGCCCTAGTTTCCAGAGTTGTAGTCCAACACTCAAACCACTATGCCACATTGACTCCAATGAGGTAAGGTAAGATAATATTGATTTATTTCAACCTGGCTCTAGGCTTGGTTATTGTGGAGAAATGTTTGGATGGGAGGAGTCCGTCCCTTATAGTTTTGCTGCGCATCTTAGCAAAGTTTGGTATCATCAACCCTAGTATACTTCTCACTCACTATTCTGGTATCAAACTAGAAGGCATTATTTTACAGTGGCTCTGGTCCTTGAAGAGGCAGTTTCAGAAAATAGTGCTGGGAGACTCTATGGTAACACTTAGTGAGAGCTTCTCCAGAATTTTGTTTGATGCCACTAGTTTACTGATTACTGCATCTCTTTTCCATCCCAGTGCAAATCAATGCAATATTAGGGCTTAACTGAAGTTTAATTCAGCCAAGACAGAGGGACAGTATAAATATGGATTCAAACTGCACTGAATGGGATTACAGTTATTTACAGTTGGACTGTACTCCTGGATTCCCATATTTCGGCAGTGATTAGGTGTGTGCTTTTGCATGCATGCCTGAGGCTAATGTGCTGACTGTACCTATACTAGAGATGTCTGACACACACTTTATAAAAACCCTGTTTAAATAACTGTAATGTGTTGTATGAGAACTTGTCTGGTGCAGTGGTTTGAACACTGGAATCAGGAGACCAGGGTTCAAATCACCACTCAACCATGGAAATCCACTGGGTGACATTAGGCAGGACACTCTCTTTCTGCTCAGAGGAAGTCACTCAGAGGCACACAGCAACAACAACAACAACAACAACAACAACAACAGCATATTCTACATGGGGCTGCCTTGAAAGTTATTCAGAAAATTTTATTGGTGCAGAGCGCTGCAGAGCCTGATTGTTGACTAGAAACAATTACAATAAGTAACACTCTTTTAACAACAGTTTTAGCAACACATTATCCTTTTAAAACTTGGTGTAATCATCTTACATTTAAATGGTATGTAGACAATTGTAAAGAAGGATTAGGAAGTTTTGTCTAGGGGCCTGGTACAACCATAGTACATGCAAATGGCTGTAGGTTTTGTTCCTTGAATTGTTAATCCAGATCTTTGTAAAAATTGTATTCAACTGAGGAATAGGCTTTTTAAAAATGATGGTGATTTTATATTTCTAATGCAAATAAGGGAATCAGCTAGATGAAGGACTGACAGATGCTTCACCCTCAAATATGCCGGATCAACCTAACAACTTGTTTGAAACTGAGAAGAGAACAGCTGTAACACCTCTGGATATGAACAAGTTTCAGAGTAAAGCTTTCCGGACTGTTATCTCACACCATATTGGTAAAAAGCCAAGTCCTCCACTGGGTGGAAACCCATTACAGAAAGAACCTTCTCTGCACCTGGACACGCCATCTAAATTTTTATCTAAAGACAAGCTCTTCAAGCCTTCTTTTGATGTTAAGGTAAATTTCTTGAAACTGCATTTGAATCATGAATATTTTGGGATGTAGTTTAACTGTCTAGTGGCTCTTAGCATGTCAGTAACAATATGTATTGTCTTGTTTAATTAACACAATGCTTGTAACTTACTTGTTGAAAGATGCTTCTCTGTTTATTTAACATGACTAGTTAATTGACTAGAAGAATAGCATTAACTGCCTTAATAGTAAGTAAAACTTTTTTTTTAATCTTTCAGAAGACATTTTAAGTGGTCTTTCAGATGTTTTGGTTTCCAGGTCTTAGGAGCCCAAGCCAGCATCACTTGTGGTCTAGCGTTGTGGAAGCCACAGTCCAAAACATCTGGATGGCCAAGAGATATGAGTAGAAATTTTATGTAATAGATAAAGTATTTAAATTTTTCCCTAGGATGCTCTAGCAGCTTTGGAAACTCCAGAAGGTGCCAGCCAGCGAAACAGAACACTGAGCACTCCTCTTTCAGAAGTCATTGGGAGGAACCTAAAAGTGGCTTTAGCAAATAGCACCCGGCAAGCAGCTGCTCTTACTGCTAGTCCTCAGTTGAAAGAGGCACCTCAAGAAATTGTGAGTTTCGGTTTTTAGGCTGATTAGGCAAATAGGGCATCGCTTGTTTTAATATCTTTGGATGCTGTGTTCATGGGGAAGTTTGACACCCTTAACTCTGTAGCTAGAAGTGATTGTGTCTCAGTGCAGAGAGATGGAAAGTGATTGTTGTGTGTATTTGCTGGAAGAAGTGAAACGACGTACTTGCAAATAGCAATGTTGTATGGGCAACCCCGGAAGACATATTGTATGTCAAGGAGATTTAGTGGCCTGTCACTGTTCTCCATGCTACCAAAATGGAGCCTCTTTTCACTTCTTTGAGCAAACTCTTGCTTTGATTCTGCTAAATCATTTGTCTTCTAACGTTTCATGCAGGGGTAGCTGTGTTGGCCATTTAACAAATCCAAACAAAAATCTATCAGTGATACCTTTGGTTGGCCAACTGAAATGCACAGTATACTTGTTGCAAGCTTTCGAAGCTCCATGGGCTTCTTCATCAGGCAAGATGTTACAAACCAAACATGAGAAAAAAAACAACAATTGGAGATGTTAGTCAGATGCCTGCATATTGTTTCAGTCCTTAGTAAAGATGGTATGTTGGGGAGGATTTGCAAAAGACAACATATAGAAGTTTAAACATTTAGAAGACAAAACACTTAAAAGAGATAGCGTGCTGACATTCTAGATTACCTCACTACACTCTTATAGTGCTGCCATTCCACTTTAACTGCTCTGGCTGCTCCTGTTGCATTCTGGGATTTGCAGTTTAAGGAGGGGCATTTAAAATTCTCATTCAGAGAGCTCTTAGGCCTCACAGAATTACAAGCCTCAGAATGCAACAGGAGGCAGCCAGAACAGTAAAAGTAGAATAGCAGCGCTATAACAGTGTAGTGAGGTAATGTGGCTAGACTTGATAATGTATAGGTAGGAGAACATAGGGAGGAATCCAAGCATCCAGAAGCTTATGTATCTGATCCAGACAAAGGGATAACATGTAGCTGGAACTGCGTAAGAAAGTAAAGATAACAGACTTTGTAGTAGTGTCATGCATATGGCTAACACTTGTTTAAACAATAATCTGACCAAGGAGTGACATGATCTTAGAGAAACCTATAAAAAACACCTGAAATATTGACGCAAGGTTGGAGCTTCAGCAGAGACTTTCAGGCTGGGGTGCCATGCCTGGACAGCTACAGAAGAGGTCTACTCCGATACTATCTTTCTGGGGCTCCCAGCAGCTGAATGAGGGTGTTCGCTCGGTTTGATTTGTGCATATTCCTTCATATAACTGACTACAGAATAAATCACAAGACTTTTGCAACCATAGTGGGTGTTCTGTATTGCTTCTGAATCCCAGAAGAGAATCTTTTTTCTTTTGGCAAAGCAAATGCAATCTGGAAAACTTTAAAACAATAAAAAATAATTTACACTTTTTAATTAAATTATTTTTTCAGGTAAAAAGTCATCAGTTGAGTAGCCATCAGTCTGAGTTTTGGGGAGTGTGATAAACATAGTTGTCCATGTTTTTCTGTGCTTTCTTTTCTTAAAAAAATGGGTTGGATCCAGATTTAATAAGTAGACCTATTGAAAGTAAGGGGGTATATTTTAGGGATCTAACTATGATTAAGCAAGTGTCATTGAGCAGTAGGCCTGCTCTAGGTATAACTAAGGGGTTATAAGACTACCCCTTTACTGGCTGCAAACAACCTCATGCCACGACCCCGATCTGTCCTCCGGAGAGCACAAAAAGGAACTGCAGAAAGCGGCACGGCTTTATGACGGCCCTTCGGTGCTGCATCATGTGGATGCAGCACCGAAGGGGTGTCGTCATGGCGTGCGCTGTGTAGAGCAGCGTGCGCCAAAATAAAGGCCTGGGGGGAGTTAGGGCACGTAGCGTGCAGACGCTGCGCCCTAACTTTGCCCGCAGGCCGCCACAAAATGCCAGTCTGTATTGGCTCTCAGTTTGGATTCAGCCCAGTGTAAGGGACTTACATGCTATTGTGTTTAAAATTTATATATATATGTACTACAATAAAGGCTTGTTTCTCCTTTTTGAAAATATAAAATCCAGGTGTAAACTCAGAACTGTTCCAATTCTTCACCAGACAATGCTGAACCTTTTAGTGGTGGAAATAGGGAGAAACTATATATTCTTTATATTAACAGGGCAGGCTTGTTAATTCACCCTGAAAAGTTCTGAAAACATGATCCTTGAAAACTGGGAGAACGTAAAATGTAAAGATATCATTAAATCAGTGGTTCTATTTTACATGGGGCTAACAGTTGGCTTTATGATATGGTTCCTAACTATATTTGTCTTGACTCCACTGGCATAGGTGGAAGAGTCTAAACCTCTAGCGGATGTTGTCATATGTGTGAGTAAGAAGCTCAGTAAAAAGCAGAGCGAGTTGAATGCTATTGCTGCATCCCTTGGAGCAGATTATAGGTATGTGTAGTTAACAAAATTCTTCATTTGTAAAAACTTTGACATTTTGGTCTCAAGGGTATTATTAGGGGTAATAGTAGTGGTATTTACTGTGCCTAAAGCTTATTATGTGCTATGCAAAGATTACACACACATACAATCTTTAACAAGCTAACAATCCATACAAAAAGAGCAAAGGATAGAAGGGAAACATGATAGTTTTCTTCCATTTAGTTAAATCACTTTAATTCAACAGATTCTTGGAAGCTATTAATTTTGCTTTCAAGTAACTTTTTCATGTCTGTTTTCTTCAGAAGTGAAACAAAATTAACCATAGAAATCCAAGAGTTTTTTAAAAATAAAAAGTACATGTATCTTTAAACACACGCAAAATCAGTTTATATTTGGATGCTAGAATTGAATCTACAAATGTAAGTGTTAAATTTGGATTAGTATTCATTTTCATATTTCTGAGAAAAAGAATATGGTCTGAAAAGACATTCTAAACTGCTGTATTTACGGATGTATGATGATTTCATTTACCGCAAGAAGAAACATTAACAACCAAGGGTTTTCTCATGAAGTGTAATCTTGCCTGCAAGAGGTAGTGGTAGATGTGATATTTCTAAGAGCTATTGTTCTTAATGGTTTGTTTTTAACTGCTTTCAGTTTTATTGATAACTTAATTATATTTTAACCTTTGTAATGTTAATTTTTATAGTTATATCTGTTTTACCATTTGTAAGTTATCTTGAGTCCAGGACTAGAAAAAAGAGGATATAAATAAATTAATATAATGATGATAGTGGTGGTGGTGATCATGGCTGGAAGTCTCTTCAGTATTTATGATGTAGTAAGCTAGACCTAGGGACTTATAAATACACTCATCCCTCCATATTTGCAGATTTGATTATTCACGGATTTGATTAATATGTTCTCTCTAGGATTATCTAGGTCCTCCAGTGCAACTCTATGGTCAACTTTAGCCAAAGGTTGCACTGAAAGACCTAGAGGCTCCTAGAGAGAGTACTCTACTAAGCATTTGTAGCTCCTCCAACGGAGTTCTGTGGTTGGTGTCTGTCGGATGTTGACCACAGAGTTGCACTGGAGGACCTAGAGAGGTGTCCTCTTGGGTAAAAATGTGGTGTTTTTGTTATTTGCAGTTTTTCCATATTCATAGGGGTCTTGTGCCCCTAACCCTAGCGAATATGGAGGGATAGATGTACTACTATTCACATGTACAATCATAGCACCATTGGCAAGATTGCAAATGCCTCCTCAAACCTACCTTGAAAGCCAGGCAGCTGCACTAACTAAAGGAGTTTTGCAGTGCTGGTGATCAGGGCACTGATGGTTGGCTTGTCCAAACCCTTCTTTCTGGCAAGCCGTGGTATGATGAGCAATTATGACAGGACCCAATAGAAGCCTCAGTCACTGCTTGTCACACCACAGCTTAGTGGCAGGAGGGGGGCTGTATGGCACGCTGCTTGGCAGTGCTGGAGAAGTCCTTCAGTTGGTGCAGCTGCCTGGCTTTTAAGGTTACTTTGAGTTGGGTCAGATTAGGAAACAGATTGTAAATTACTGTATGTCATTGTAGCTATATCTCCCATGCAAGATCTTGATTGATGAAGATATTATTCTAGTGTGTGGATGCCTGGGATGCCGCGATAGCATTTTGATATGCACAGATAGCCCCCATTCCATTGGAATTACCAATCATTTAGCACGGAACTGATATCTTACATTTATTCTAGGTGGTGTTTTGATGAAACTGTGACCCATTTCGTTTACCAGGGAAGGCAAAATGATAATAACCGGGAATACAAATCTGCTAAAGAAAGGGGCATACACATCGTTTCGGAACATTGGCTTTTGGAGGTATGAAGACTCAGTTTTACCTCATTCCCCATAAGAAATGGTGGAAAGTGTAGGTTTCACAACAGGAGTTCTGTCCAGTGATATCCCTTGGAACAACCAGCGGCTTTAAGTTCCTTTTTACTGGCTCAAGATTTTAGCCTTTCAAAATAATGATTATGGTGTTTATCACACTATACAGTACTCTTATAGTGCGACTATTCCACTTTAACTGCTCTAGCTGCCGCCTGTTGCATTCTGGGATTTGCAGTTTTAAGGAGGGGTATTTAGAATTCTCAGGCAGAGAAGTTCTCTGCCTGAGAATTCTAAATACCCCTCCTTACAACTGCAAATCCCAGAATGCAACAGGAGGCAGCTAGAGCAGTTAAAGTGGAATAGTAGCACTATAAGAGTATAGTGTGATAAACGTATATGTTTTAGCAATACTTGTTTCCTAGTGTGAGTGCACTACTAAAGTATTGCCTTCTAACGATGTAAGGGCAATGGGCTCCTGAGTGGGGAATGTGTCCTCAAACTATAGATAGCGAAGACAGGGGGCACATACCATTGGAGCTAGTTGGTTTTGGGCTGCATCTTGTCATTGGTTGGAGCTCAAGTTTGCACTAGATGAGACTAGAGCAAAAACTGTGTGGGTTCCTCCTTTGTATGATTCTCCCTCTTTCTGTGTCATGTCCTTCTTGCATGTATGTTCTGTCTGTCTCACAGTTGCTCTCTTTGCTACTCCTTTTCTTGTACATGTTATCTCTATGCCATTCCTTTGCTCTGCCTCTGTCTATTCCCCCCATCTGCTTTTCCCCCTCTCGCTTCATCTTCATTCAGAAGATCTGGAGAAGGGACAGACCGTTCTTAGGTCTAAACTGATCACTTGTAGAGGGGCTTTTGAAATTTGCACTTACTGGTGTTCAATTCTATACTTTAGGATCATGTGACTATCTCACACTACACAGTTATAGCAGTATGAGTCCACTTTAGCTGCCATGGCTGCATCCTATGGAATCCTGGGATTTGTAGCTTGGGGAGGCAGTAAAACTGCTTAGCAGAGAATTTTAAATCTTTCATGAAACTACAAATCACGGAACCGTGGCTGTTAAAGTGGAATCATAGTGCTATAATTGTGTAGTGTGACAAGGCCCGTGCTGCTTTGCAAGACTTACACTTTCCCACCCTCTGTATGATGGCCAAAATTCAATGCTGAGAAGGTAGAGATCCATTATTGTCTTTGCATTTTATGATGCTTTGATTTTTCCTCATCCTAGAGCCTTATTGCACTGCAAAAGTAAACCAAGAGGGAGTGGCAGAGAAGCCTTTTTGACTGCTTCTCAGCATGACATTGTAGCAGTTCTGTGGGGAGCCAGTTGTAAAAGCGTCACATTTGTTGTGCAAGAAACTGTTTGGCAAAAGGGATGCTTTTACAGTTGGCTCATAAGCCAGCTCCCAAGGGGAAGTGCTACAGAAGTCCTGTGGCAGAAAGACGCTTCTCTGCTGCTTCCTCTCAGTTTACTTTTGTAATGTTATAAGGCTCTTCAACGATAAATTCCCGCGTATTCAGTTCACTAAAAGTCCAAGATTCTTTATGATGTTACGAAGTGAGGAAAATTATTGATATTGCCCTGTGCAGAAAGGAAAATGTTTCCCTTTCTTCCAAAATTATTTGCGCACTTTCTCAGTCTAGATTTGGAGCAGTAATTTTTTTCTTTTTCTTTACCTTTTTTGTTTCCCCATTTTCCAGAGTGCACAAGAATATAAACGACTACCTGAATCTCTGTATCCTCATACCTATAATCCTAAAATGAGTCTGAATATTAGTGGTGTCCAAGATGACAGATTCTCTGATAGGCTTGACTCAACTGGAAAAATGGGGAAGGAACATGAGGTATAAATAAATGCAATGTTTTCTTTTTTGATTAACTATAGTCACCTTCATCTACAGAATAAATAAGAAAACAGCTAACAGCTTTCTAAATTGTTTTCACAATTATTGTGCTAATTCTGGTTATGAAAGTTTCATAAATTTTGTTGATCTTTCAGTGAGTCTTTATAGTGAGTCAAGAATGTTATGTTTCAGCTGAATGTATAAACAGTTTGACAGATGTATGGCCTTCTTAAACTGTTTAAGAGGAAGTTCATATCTTTATGGCAGAGCACATGCTTCTGTGGATAATAGAAAATTACTTGTGACCAAGTCACCAGCTACTGATCCATCTGGTTCTGTAGCATCTATACTAAATGGCAGCAGCTCTCCAATATTTCAAACAGGGATCTTTCCCAATATGGAGATGCCAGGGACTGAATCTGGGATCTTTTAATGTCATATTGGCACCATAGAAATAGACTGGTTTTTTTAAAAAGAGGGTTTTCTGGTTAAATCTTTGTGTTTAAATTTTGGCTATACTGGTTCTGTCAGCATCTAACAATAGAAAGAGTGTGCTATTTTTTTACTCTGAGATGTATATATCAACTGTTTCAGAATATTTCATTGGATGATAATGCTATAGAAGGACAACTAAAAGAGGCAATTCCTGTTGAAAAAGAAGAAAATACATCAAAAGGAGGTAACCATCTTGTGTCAAGTTTTACTTTTCTTTTTGAGTTCTTAGAATGTATGTAACATATTTAGTAAATTACTGAAAAAGAGATCCATATGTCTTGAGATGGCATGAAGTAAATTTTATTTTAATTTATTGACATTTCTTTTGTGCCCAAGTGTTAACACAGACACTGGAAATGAGGGAAAACTTTCAAAGGCAGCTACAAGAAATCATGACTGCAACATCCCTACCAAAGTTGCAAGGACAAAGGACCTCTTTATCTAGGAATGGATTTGACAGTGATCCAGCAACTCCGGATGGACCTCGTTCTGTGCGTAATGGCCGCAGCAAAGTCTTGGAAGCCCTAAGGTACTGCTTTATCTGGTATACTGAGTATTCAACTACAATCTTTGGATCATTTAACATGATCTGCAGCTGCTTGCATGGCTGAGTCATAAGATTTGGATTACAAAAAAGGTTGAATTGGGTTTAGTCCCGGGCTTCTGCAAGAGTATGTGCTGAACACTGGCATGTTCCAGCTTTAAAAGAAGCTTTATTGGTGGTAAATGATGCAGCAGATGGTATATGGCAGAGAAGCATTCCAGGCCTTTTACTGGGGGCAGGGTGGTCAAGCATCCCCTCTCTGCCAATTGTACAATTAGGACCTCAAACTAATTCTAGCCAGCATATCTCCAGCTCATGCTTAAATGCCCCATCACTAACTATATGGGGTCCCTGGACTGGTGTGCAGTTTCTCCAAACTGAAGCTGATGGAAGAATGACTCCTAAGAAGAAACAAACATAATGAAGAAACAAACAAATGAAAGCAAAGTTTGAAAGTGTGACACATCTCCCCCAAATCCACAAGAATTATGCAGGCAGGCTAGTAACAGGAAAATTTACTCCCCCAGTCTTTTCTCAGCCTTCATACCTTTGCAAGCCTCAAACTGCAAAGATAGTACAAAAAGTATCAAACAAGGCCGCTAATACAAACTCACCTTTTCTTTCCTACTGTGCCTCTGTTGATATTTGGTCATGATGCAAACAAGGACTCCAGACCCCTTCTCTCTAGTGGTAGAGGCCCAGCTCCATGTGTGACTTGGTTGTGAGTCTGGAGTAAAAACATGAGATCGGGTGGGTCACACGTGGCCCCTCAAGCCAGTCTTTGCAGAGCGCTGTCAACACTGGCTTGAAAACCACACTGCCAATTCAGCTGCAGATTGTTTAAAGCCATTAAAAGGGGGAAAAGAATGTCCCAAGGTCCAGAAACAGCCACTGCTAGATATGGGAAAGCCACACCTCACCCCTTGCCTCAAATTTGGGTAGCAAATCACCCATTTAAATGCTTTGGCTACTTTGAATGCTGACCGAGGGGGAGGGAGTGTGTGTATGTAGTCCACAGACCATATTTTGCCCACCAAGGTACAGCCTGGGCCTACTTTTATCCCCCAGAGAAGCTTCTGTACCTCACCACTTCTGGTTTTTAGAAAGGTCTCTTGTGATCCTAAAAAGGCCAGGAAAGCACTTGGCAATTGTCCCCAACACCTGGAGAGGAAAGAGGTTTTTAGCTTTCAAAAAATTGAAAGGGCATGACTGGGTGGGGTGAGGTGTATATGCAGTCCACAGGCCATATTTTGCCCACTCCTCTGTTAACAACAGCAGAAATAGTTTTTTAAGGATATTTTCATAATTTGCTGCCCACATTTGTCAGCAAACCCCATTAAGGAAACATTCCGAATTTCAGAAAGTCCAAGATTTTTCTGTAATGGCTTTCAGATCAAATATGGTTTCTGAGCAATAGTGTTACCAGTTATTTAGACATTGGGTTGTATCAAGCTGTAATCATACTTAGAACAGATTCATTAAAATAAATAGGACTCAGGGTGATTGGGGTTACTTTATTTACCATTGATTTTAACTGAAAACAAGGTCTGGATCCAACCCATTACATTTAATGACACCAGAGAAACCTTTTTGAGTGCTCCTTTATAAGTTGAAGAGGTTTTCTGGTTATTGACAAGTAAATCCATAATTACATGTTCATAATAAGATGTAATTGTTTACACTCTTTCCTGATTGTGGTACATGAATATGGTCTATGTCTCTGTATATAGATGGTAGTCTTAATTTTAATGTGTGTGTGTGTGTGTGTGTGTGTGTGTGTTTCATCATGTACACTGAAGTAGATAATTTATTGCTATACTAATTAAAGATTCAGCCTAACATTAAACTCTAGGTTAGAATGTGTTCGACAGATTGTAGGCCGGTTAAGTTAGTTACACTTACAAGTACAATTCTATACATAATTACTCAGAAACAATTCCCACTAAATTCAGTGCATCTTCCTCCTTGATACAGGTTTGCAGCCTATGGCCTGGTACAGACGGGCCCCAAAGGACGCCCTCGTCACGTGCGAGAGGTGCCCCGCCCACACTCCCCTCACCCCTTGCACATGACAAAGGTGTCCTCACTGTGCGGCTCCGAATAGATGGCGCATGTAGTGATGACATCACTGCTGCGCGAACTCCAGATGGAGCAGCGCAGCAGCAATGTGCTCGTGCCACTGCCAACTTTTTGTGCCTCTTCTTGACGCTCTGTACCGCGCCTTAGTTGCCTTTGAAGTCAGTAGGTCTTAAGTAATGGCCAATTGATTTTAGTGTGGTGCAAGTGACTTAGGGCTAAATCCAGTATTCTGTTGGAGGAATTATTTGAACTACCCTCCTTCATCTGTAAAACATTTCTGAAGGATTTCTGAGCCCTGTGTTGCTATTTAGGGGGTACCTGGAGGGCTTTGGGAGTGAGGGAGGCTTGTCCCCCTTCATGGTTTTGCCAACTGAAGTTCAACATTGGATCCTGCTGTGAATCTGGATCTACCCAGATGGAGCATGATTAGCCAGATGAGGCTTGTACCTCATTGTTCACTAGCAGCTCAATGTTTTGTCCCTGGGATTTGATAGGAATTGCACCAGAACCCCAAAACAATACTGGAAGTGGGTGGAAACCCCCTTTGTTTTGTAAACATCCTTCTCTTTGTTTTTATTTTTAGGGGGTGAGAGTGGGGTAAAACAAGGCTAATCCCTATTCCTGAAATTTCCAGAAGTAATTATTTTTTGCTTTTAAGACAATGTTTTCTTTTTGGTGAGGGGCTCCTTGAAGAGTAGTAATTCAGGAAGAGTCTGGGAGGACAAAAAAGTCCCAAGGAAGGCATGCACAATTTCTACTCCTTGTCTACAAATGCTATGCAAAACTGTCCTGTTTGTTTTGTTCCTTAGGCAGACTCGCCAGATAGTGACTGATGTCAATACAGAGCCATCCCAGAACGAACAGATTATTTGGGATGATCCCACTGCAAGGGAAGAGAGGGCGAGGCTTGCCAGCAATATGCAGTGGCCCAATAGCCCTTCACAATGTTCCGAGCAAATGCAAGGAAATGCAGTAAATTTGGGTGACGGTTCACATAGAAAATCCTTGAGTGATACAGAAATTGCACAAATAGGTAAGAAGAAACTGGCATGTCTGGGTTGCAATGCAGCCTTTCATCTGAGATGAACTCTACACAATAGGATGACTTGAGTATCAGTTGACTGAGCTGCGATTTAACATGCATTGTGATGTTTAGTTGCCTTGACCATTTTTTGTTTGAGCTGTTGTTGAATGCTTTGAAATAGATTCAGGCAAGTAGGTATGTTTTTACCAATACTGGTTGACATGTGAAGTTTCTTGGGACTTGGGCTGCACACATGGCTGGCCATATGATTCAAAACAACTTGGGTTATTTCACTTTGGATTTACAGCTGTATTTTTCAATGCTTGCCTGTTTTTTGTTTAAATCCCCACACATAGAAGCTATCATGCCTGTGAGAAGTCTTAGCTAAAATTCTTCTTTGTCATTCAGCTTTTTCCTCCTCAGTTTTTTCTTTTCTTAAAAAAGAGAAACTACTCAATTATCTGAGCCCCCTACTGAGACAGCAGTAGAATCGAGGAACATTTCTACTATATGGAGGGTTATTTATGTGGACTGAGCCAAAAGCCAAACCTTTATGGAACTTCACAGATACTGCTTCATAGTGACTTGAGCAATCCGTGCATCAGCAGTTTCTTGTCAGCTAACTATATGTTTCCTTAGTTTTAATGGGGATACTTATTTTAGGATGCCGGCATTTGCTTTTTCTGTTCTTATATTCCTAGTATATTTGGAATCCCTTTCTCACTTTAATGTTTTAGGGTAAGAGGGAATTGAGGAATTTGCATTAACGGTGTACTCGGAAGAGAATTGAGAGTTGGGCAGGGAATGTAGCCTATATGTAATCAGGGATGGGAAGTATTTTTTAAAATTAATCAAACATTCAGAAGAGTTCTTGTTATGGTCAATACATCACAAACACCTTGGGTAGTAAAATTAACACTACATATGTTTAACTAAACTTTTTGGAATCACTGAACAAGTATAGCAACTGCACTTATGGGCAAGCTGTGATTTTATATAGACATTTAAAATTTAGGCCACAATTCTAATCATGCTTAACTCAAAAATCCAATTAAAACCAATAAGAAGATGTCTGACTAATGTTTTTGAGATTATAGAGAGGACAAAAAATCTTATAAACTGCTCCTTTTAAAGATTCATACTTAATCCATACTTAGGGAAAGGCCATTCTCACTTATTCTAAGAATTGTTCAACTTTGTCTTTGTGTTCAAATAGTGATTTTCTGTTTTCCAGGTGTTGATGATCCTGTGAAAACAGATACAGTTGAGGTTCCAAGATCCCCAGTGTGCAGAAGTCCAGAAACCCCCCAAAATGAAGATCATCTGATCCCAACTCCATTGGCACCCACCATTGCCTTTCCACTGGCAAACCCTCCTGTTGCTCCCCAGCCAAAAGAAAATGTATGTCATATGACATTGTACTTATTAATGTACTGTGTGTCAAGAAGTTATATTGGAGAGTTCAAATGTTCATTTTAATTTGTCAATAAGTGTTAAATTATAGATAACAAATTACAACAGACAGTAAGCATTTTTTAAAATCTTAGTAGCTCTGCAACAATTACTTAAAGACCTTTTGTAATCATCTTGGCTAGAGAGAAATAGAAATGTTGAAACACAGGGGAAATACCTGTAGTTTATTTAGTTAAAATAATTGCATTATGAGGAGTAGAAGGTCAGGAATTAGTTTTACTAACTAGGCTTTCAAAGGTCTGACAGATTTGTTGAAAAGTTGGCAGCCTTAGTAAAGCCAAGAATTAAACTTTAATCCAATATAGCATTCTCGCTTTGTGCCACTGAATTTGCTAGTTTCTTGTATTGTATATGGATAAGGGCTTCTATTATGTACATTATTATTTAGAAGAAACTTAAGCATGATGGATATCAGAGTTACTCTTTTTATAATAACCAAGCATTCTTCCCACATGCTTACTAACTATGACCCAAAACACACTGCAGAAGTAATCCAGTTTGAGACCGTTTTAACTGCCCTGGCTCAATGCTACAGAATTCTGGGAAGTGTAGTTTTGTGAGACATTTAGCCTTCTCTGTCAGAGAGCTCTAGAGCCACACTATGATGTTTATCACACTATGCTCTTAAAGAGCTACTATTCCAGTGTGACTCCTCTAGCTGCCTCCTGTTGCATGCTGGGATTGGCAGTTTTAAGGAGGGGTATTTAGAATTCTCAGGCAGAGAAGTTCAGCTCCTTAAAACTGCCAATCCCAGCATGCAACAGGAGGCTGCTAGAGGAGTCACACTGGAATAGTACCTCTTTAAGAGCTCGTCTGATAAACACCTAAGTTACAGTTCCCAGGATTCCCTAGGACTGAGCCATGTCAGTTAAAGCAGTCTTAAACTGGATTATTTCTGCAGTGTGTTTTGGACCAAAATTACTTAAATGTATGCTTGAGTTAAATTTTATGTGGGAATATGGAGGATGGGACAGTTTTTTGGGCATAAGATTCATTCCTTTGTCTATTTCCCCACTGGAACTGTTGCCTTCAGGCCATTAAAATAGATGCAAAGGCCTCCGAAGAACCAGAAAATCAGCGTAAATTTCAGCTGTCTTCCCTTAACCCTCAGGAACGAATTGATTATTACCATCTGATTGAGGAACTAGGTAAGATACACAAAGCTTCTGCAGTTCTGTGACTAGATTCTAGTTCTGCACTGCATGCTGTTCAAAACAAGTAAGCCCCACTTGTCTGATAAGCACTACAAAACAGCTCTTTATAAGTTTGCCTTTTCTGTAGTAAGGATAACCTTTTTAAATGACTGTGATTAAAAATTATTTTTTAGGTGGAGTGGTACTTGAGAAGCAGTGCTTTGACCCAAATTGTACACATACAATTGTGGGACACCCTCTTCGCAATGAGAAATTCTTGGCATCGATGGCAGCTGGAAAGTGGGTGCTGCATCGTTCCTACCTAGAAGCATCCAGAGCAGCACAGTGCTTTGTAGAGGTATTGCTAACACTGTTAAGGGCACAGCAGTTTGTTTATAACTCTTTTCCACATTAATGTTGTGTCCATTCTAAAGACAAAATGCAGCGACCTTGTTCAGGCTAGGCTGTTATGGATCTGGCTAGTGTCTATATCAGGGATGAGCACCTTCTTGGAATCGGGGGACTGAACTGTGCCCTTCCAACCTACCAGGAGCTACAGTCACTGTTAAGGTTCGTGCCACAGTACTGTCGTGCACCACAGAGTGGCTGATCAGAGCATGTCTTTTTCTCCTGGAAGGGAAGAAAATGGCATGAAGGGGGTCATTGGGGTTTTGTGTGTGTGTGTTTGGTAGCAGTGTGTACGGCCCACATGTTCCACACTAGGTAGACTTCCCAGAGAGTCCTGCATACCAATCTTTCCCAATGGAGTGCTCTCCAATTGTTTTGGATCATCATCATCATCCTGCTTTTCTTCCAATAGTGGGACTCAAGGTGGCTAATAACACATTTAAAACAATATAAAGACTATACAAAAACACTAATAAAAGTAAATATATAAGATAATGTATAAAATTTAAATATGCAACAATTATTCCCTCGTCTAAGGGAAAATTTGTTGAAACACAAATAACCACCCATGCTAGGCTATTAAAAGCAGCGAAGGGGGGACCTATCTGGAACCCAATTTTCAGTTTGCCTTAGGGTCGCCATAAATCGGAAATGTCTTGAAGGCAAACAGCAACAATCTAGGCTTTAATAGCATAATTTAATCAGGACAATTTACATTGTAAAAGTAATACATCTAAACACAACTTGACTTCTTCTACAGTCGACCCCCGGGTTACGAAATTAATTCGTTCCGGCGCCATTTTCGTAACCCGGAAGTCTTTCGTTAGCCGAATCCCCATAGGCGCTAATGGGGGAAAAGCCGCGGCTCTGCCGCGGCTCCATTTAAAATAGCGCCGGCTTTTTTCGCAACCCGGGGAAACCTTCGTAACCCGGAAATAAATAATTAATTTTTTTTTTTCGTAACCCGGAAATTTCGTATCGCGGCGCGTTCGTATCCCGGGGTACCACTGTACTTTATTTTATTAATTCATACAATCATTTATGTGCCATTAGGCCCATATCTGGTTTATTATGTGGCTTCAGATTAACTCCTCCCTGCAGGAACCCTTTCACAGGGTTTACTTGGCAAGATTTTATTTTATTATGGTATTTATACCCCCCCTCTTCAGCCCTAAAGGCTAGCAGAGTGGCTTACAATTATTATTTTTAGTTAGATGGTTCCCTGCCCTCAGGCTTGTTATTGGCTTGCTCTGAGACAGAGAGAATGTAATATGGTCACAATCACCTAGTGAGTTTCCATGGCTGAATAGGGATTTGAACTCTGGTCTCCTGGTCTCCTAGTTCAATGCTCACCGCAGTGGCTCTCCTTGTTTCTGGTAGAAAATACTAAATACTGCTACAGTTTTTATTTTCTGTGGACATTAAACATTACAGTCCTAAATAAATACTTTCTTTTATTTAAACAATTTGCTATGGCCTGGCCTTTCAAGTGAAATTTCACTCAGAATGCTCCTGCATTCTGCAAATGATTTTTGTCATTTATTTCATTTTTTTCATGCCACAGGTTGGGTTGTTTTTGAAACTAATGTGAATTTTAGGAGTAGTTTGCAATGTGACACAAGGTTGGGGAGGTGTCTCCCACAAAAGGAAGTCAGTGTCCTGTTGGACCCACACAACCCCGCAGAAGATATCCAAAGAAGCTTTCTAGCTTGTGTGCTTGGCATGTAAATGCTTAGAAAAAAATAAGATCTGTTTCTGTTATCCTAAGTACAGTGGTACCCCGGGATACGAATTGATCGTGTTACGAAATTTCCGGGATACGAAAAAGTTAGATTGGAAAAAACTGTTCCGGGATACGAAGGTTTTTTCGGGTTACGAAATTTTTTTCGGCGCGAAATTCAAACGCGCGGCTTTCCAGCGCTAACGGAAAGCCTTTTTCGGGTTGCGAAATGCATTGGGTTACGAACGGGGCGGCGGAACGAATTAATTTTGTAACCCGAGGTAGCACTGTATGACTGCCCTCGGGTACCTTGGTATTGGGATTTCCTCTTAATATTTCTACTCAGCTTGGCAGGATTAACTAGGAATAAAAGTATGGCCTTATGTCTTCAACTCTAGGAGGAAGATTATGAATGGGGAAGTAACTCCATACTCAGTGTTCTGCCTGGAATCAATGTAGTCCAGAGGAAATTAGCAGTTGCAGCAATGAGGTGGCGGAAAACAATTCAGAGATGGAGAAAGGAAAATGGAATTGCTGAGGTATACACTTGTAATATTTCTTGTATCCAGTTGTGTCTTCTCTGCCGACAAGGTGCTTTTCTTCAGGAGAAGCTGCTTTGAGCTGTGTGGTTTTCATAAAGTTCCCTTTTCTTCTGCAACCCCCTGTACTTTCTCCCTTGCTCTCCCAAAGCAAGTGGAGGAGTGTGTGTGTCTGCAGGGGCAAAAAGGGGAGATGGGTGATAATTGCTTCTCCCCTACACCTTTGCCATTCATAGATGTTGCCAATCTAATTCTTCTAAGAATTAGAGATGTTACTGGAATCATACTCATGTACTCTGAATTTTCTTAAGATGAGGCAGTCTTGACAGTAGCTTTCATTCCAGAGCTTCCAAATCATGAGGGATGTAGTTGATGGTGTCTTAATAGAGCCATAGCCTTTAGTACACTGATGTGCACAGGAATCAACAATGGCAGCCATTTGCATCTGTAGATTGTCTGCAGTGAAAGCCATCTGGGTGTGGGTTAACTCTTGCCACCCAGGACAGCATCTTTAAACTACAGTTTCTTGTGGACGTGTTTTTTGTGTGCATTCATCTCTGGATAGCACTGTAAAATTGTGTTTGCTGAATTCACCTGCATTTCCCAGAGATGTTTCTTTTCTTGTGTATTACATTGACACCCATTCTATACATTGTTAACAGAGATACATTAATGCTACTGACATGTAGCTAGATATAAAATGCAGTAAAATAGCCATGGAAGATGAGACTGAATCTGGATTGGAACTGTGGTTGAGATAACACACACACACACACACCCGCCAGCTATTGCTTATGGAAAGCGAAATACACAGGCAGTTTTTGCACCCATGTTACTTTTCCTCAATCAGTAGGAGCTTCACAAGCCATTTAATCGAGATAATTGAACAGATGGGATTGGGGATGGAAAAGGTGAGGGACTTGGAATGGCTTTGTGACTTATGGGGCCATGGACTGAACTTTGTCCATTTTCATTTAGACTTGTCCTGACGAGATGAAATATATAAATGAATGGTTAGAGATAAAATTTATTTCATCTTGGCATTACATTTTTGACTTTTTTTTAAAAATGGCTCTGTCTTTCTAGGGAGCATTTAGTGGTTGGAAGGTAATTTTGAATGTTGACCCAGCCAAGGAAGCAGGCTTCAAACGTCTTCTAGAGTCAGGAGGAGCAAAGGTGCGTATATGCTTGGCTGGTTTTTTTGAGACTAATTGATATTTGTAGTCAAACATAGGGCTGCATTTAAACTGTATGTAAGACAGTGTCTCAAGGCTCCTCTTCAGACCATTGGTGGAGTGCAAAGCAAAGGACTTCTCTTATCACCATATGTTTTAAGCTAGGGATGCAATCCAGATCAGCTAAAAATATTCAAAGTTTGTTTTCTGTCTGTTGTAAGTTATAATGGTAGCATCCATTACTTTTCCTTGGGAAAATAGAAAGGGGGGAGAAAATGTTTTAGTTAATCCTATGTAAAGCTCACACACATGTTCTGACAGAATCTAGAACTCTCTCTTCCCTAATCCTGTTTGATTGGTATTTGAACTCTAACTAGAATATGTTCATCCTTATAAGCATACAGCTTTGATTTAGCTTTTGCCCCCTTTGTTGGTTGTCTGTGCTAAGAAATCCCCACCATCCTAAGTCTTCTTTTTAGTTAATGGCTTTATAAGATCAAGGAAAAAGATGTGGCAAAAACTCGTTAGAATGGCTTTAGAGCAGCCAACATTTGTGTGTTTTTCTACAGATGTGTGTGTATGTGTGTGTGTGTTTGGGGGGGATGCCCCTGCCCCCATACCACCCATTGCAAAAAAAAAATTGCACACACCATTTCTTTAATTTCCAATGCTCTCTAAGAAAACAGTGAGGGCATTTTTGCCATGTTTTAGACCCCTTGGGCCATTTAAGGCCCAGGAGAGGCCTTTTTTTCGAAACCTTTAAGAAAATCTTTTTGTGGGCCTAAAACAGCCAAGCCAAACGCAGAACATGCCCCCCCCAAACCTTAATTTTTCCAACAGAGCCTTGAGTCCAGTGGATATTGTATCATTATCACAAGATAATTCACATAAGCCCTCAATTTATACCCTTCTTTTTTACACTCACTCCACGGATTCTGTCATCTTGTCTAATATCTCTCGAAGTGTCCAATGCCCAAATAAAAAACAAAGGTGAAACGAGGGCATCCTTGTCTGGTTCCCTTTCATATCCCAATCAGTGTTGTGATGTTTCCCAAAATCTGGTCACAGTGATATTCCAAATATTCAGTGATACTGAAAACAACTATTACATTATTCCTTAGTTGTATTTTTGGCAAAAATTCACTCTGGTCCAACAGTTTGAGATCACTTTCACCATCCTGGCTGTGCACTAGGGAATCCTTGGAATTGTGGTTTATTGTGGCACCAGAGCTCTCGAACGGAGAAGGCTGTATGTCCCACAACACTACAGTTCCCAGAATTCCCTAGCACTGGATTATTTCTGCAGTGTGTTTTGGACCTCCGATCCTCATGAGTGTTTTGAGAGAGATGTTTCCTTAGTCTGTTTCCCAAAATAGTGCTAAATACGGGAAATTGTTTAAAAATGAAATACAGTGGTACCTCGGGATACGAAATACCCAGGTTACGAAATTTTCGGGATACGAAAAAATCCCATTGGAAAACATTGTTCCA
>NC_056527.1:55194511-55274440 GCF_019175285.1 Sceloporus undulatus | reverse complement strand
GGTTACGAATGTTTTTTCGGGTTACGAAAAAACTTTTGGTGCTTTTCGGCGCTATTTTACACGGAATCGCGGCTTTTCCCCATTAGCGCCTATGGCAATTCGGCTTACGAAGGCTTTTCGGGTTACGAAAGCGGCCGCGGAACGAATTATTTTTGTAACCCGAGGCACCACTGTATGTGATTCTCTCCCCTTTTGACCCATTGAGTCTAGTTGGATCTAGTGATAATTTACTTGAGGATAAAGCAGTTTGTTCCTCCTATACAGCTTTGGTGCAGCTGGTTCCTAATGAAACACAAAGTGTGCTGTGTACAGTGGTACCTCGGGATACGAAATACCCAGGTTACGAAATTTTCGGGATACAAAAAAATCCCATAGGGAATTATTGTTCCGGGTTACGAATGTTTTTTCGGGTTACGAAAAAACTTTTGGTGCTTTTCGGCGCTATTTTACACGGAATCGCGGCTTTTCCCCATTAGCGCCTATGGCAATTCGGCTTACGAAGGCTTTTCGGGTTACGAAAGCGGCCGCGGAACGAATTAATTTCGTAACCCGAGGCACCACTGTAGGTCTCCAATTTTTTTGTTAATGTTGTATTTGTGTCTTCTTTTTTACTGTTTTGTAGGCATTTCTCCCAGAGTCTGACATTCATCCTTTTCATAATTATCACACACTATCAGAGACTAACTATGCCTTAGGCTTTTGAGTTAAAAAAGACTCAGCTGGGGATTGATAGTAGGAAAATACATGCAGGTGGGGCAAGGGGCAGACTTATTTAAGTGGAAGTCAACTAGAATTTCTTATGTATTTGAATCTATAGGTGCTTCCTGCTCATTCTCCTCCTCACTTTAGAGAAGTGACTCATCTTTTTGCTGATTTCAATAAACTGAAGCCAGAGGATATAAGAATTGATGTTGGAGAAGCAGCTCATCAAGGCGTGAACTGCCTTAGGCCAGAATACATTGCTGATTACCTTATACAGGTTTGCATACCAGTGGAATAATACAACTTCTGTAACACATTTAAAGAAAAATTATGTATCTGGAAATGTCAGGGTTGTAATATATTACCTCTGAATGCTGGATGTTTGTTTTTTTCCGTGCGGACTTTACCATTCAGTGGTTTGAGGAAAAGCTTGTGCATAGTTAAAATCTCTTTTACTATTTGCATTGTGGATTATGGTGATGAAGTTTTATACATCACTAATTTGATAGTTTAAAACTTGATTTTCCAATATGAGAAAGTTATTCAGTCATAAGGTGCTTTCTCCATTGCCCTTTAAACACTATTTCCTTTTAAACACCAACAGCCAACAACAGCTCTGACAGTAGTGAAATATGGAGTGAGGCAACATGTTGTTAGGGAGATTAAATTAGTAAGTGTGAAAAGAGAAATGTCAGCTAAAGAATCTGAGGCTAAACATTGAATATTAAAAACTCAAACCATTTGGTCTTAATGTGCATATTGATAATGTATTTAAGGAGGCTCAGAGCAACAGAAATTTATTCATTTATATCCCACTTTTCTCCCAAATGAGCTCGTTGTTAAAATGTAATTACTTAGGGTTATCATTAGTCAACAATAACTTGGAAGCACACAACAAACTAGTCCTTGCAGAAGAATCTTTAATGATTAAACCATTTTTTTAAAGGAGTTACCACCGCCAATGGAAAACTATCATTTGCCAGAAGCTGCTGCCTATCTTCAGAATGGAAAAGAACACAGAAGTGGATCATCTCAAAAGCGGAAAGCTCCTGAAGAAACACACACAGTAAAGCGATTCAGAATGCACTGATATGACTGTACTCCTTTTAAATATGCGTGTTCTATTTCTATTTATATTAATTTTCTTTCAATATAAAAAGGTCATTAAATGCTCCTGTAGTATTTTGTGTGTTCCTTTTCAGATTTTCTCCTTGCATTTAAAACCAAATTTTAGCACACACTTGATAGGGGCTCTGTGGTCTGGTATTTAATTCTCTAAGCAGTTTAACATCTAAAAAAATAGTCAAAATATTAAAAACCATTCCCTTTAACAGAGCCCACCAGAAACCTCTAATGTCTGCCTCTTTCATATTTCTTCCCCTGGGACTGTTGGTGATTGCCATGTTAGGGGATATAATCCAGATGGAATGTTATTTTCATCTGCCTCTTTGTGGTATGTTTCTTCTTAAGAAGAGAAATAAGCATTCTTCTTGATGGTGACAAATGGAATTGTGTTTCAAACTTAGGTTTTGTAAGTACTAGTTTAGAACACAAGCAACCCTGTAGTTTTCAGCATCAGTTGAACTTGCCAGTGTTTTGTGATGTATCCTAGGGTACTGATGAGGCAGCTCACTTCCCTAGTGTAGAGGGAAGCTAGGTGCAGACAAAAGGATGTCTAGAACAGTTTCCTATCTAAAACATGGAAGTCCTTTTCAGGATTGCTCAAATACCTTTACAAAATTGGAATGATGTGTATATAAACCTTAAAATGGGAGGTATACAGCTTTTGCATCATATACAAAAGACTTTTCTGGGGGAGGAGCTAGCACTCAATAACTTTCCTATATAGCTGCAGTCTCAGGCTCTGGAGCTTGGCAAATACAGTGGTACCTCGGGATACGAAATACCCAGGTTACGAATTTTTCAGGATACGAAAAAATCCCATAGGGATTTATTGTTTCGGGTTACGAAAGTTTTTTCGGGTTACGAAAAAACTCCGGCGCTATTTTAAATGGAGCCGCGGCAGAGCCGCGGCTTTTTTCCCCATTAGCGCCTATGGGTTTTCGGCTTACGAAGGCTTTTCGGGTTACGAAAGCGGCCACAGAACGAATTATTTTCGTAACCCGAGGCACCACTGTATGCTTGGAAAACAGTAGTATTTAGTGGGGGAGTTTGAAGGGGAAGCAGAGAGTCCTGTTTCAGTGCCTACTTAAGCCTATTGAACATAGATAGCGAGGGTGCTGCTGCAGTCACCTGCATCAGTTGTGGTAGGTTTGTGTTGTCAATGGATGTGGGTAACTTCACCTGCACCAGGTGCAGGTTGGTAGCCCTGTAGGAAGTGAAAGTATAGGAACTGGAGACCTGGGTAGGGAGCAAGAGGTTTTCCTAGACAGAGCAGAACAGACTGTCCAGGATGGGGAGCACACACAGGAAGTTTCTGGGGAGGAATTCAGTTCCCTTACATAGGAGGCAGACAGTTGAAGGAATGTGGCACACAAGTGTAGGGAAGCTAGGGATTGTTCTGCAAGCTTGCAGCTACGGAACCGATTTGAAGCTCTCTGCCTTATAAGGGATGATGAGGAAGAGCAGCAGGGACAGTCCTCAGAGAAAGTGAAGGAGACCTTCTTAGAATCAGCACAGGGAATACCTGATGCTAAGCCTTGGCAGTGGCATGTGGTGGTCTGCTTGCTGAGGGGTACTCAATCAGTTTGTGAGCCGGACAAGATGTCTTTAGAGGAGTGTCTCCTTGGAGCAAAAGTTCATTGATAGTGAGGCCGACAAGACTTGTCAAGCCTACTGACTGTTACCCCTTCCTTTTGGTTCATATAGGAACCAATGCTACTGCAAGGCACAGCCTTCAGAATATAAGGAATTATGAGGCTCTGGGTAGGAAGCTGAAAGAGCTGGATGCATAGGTTCTCATCTCCCAGTTGGAGCACATGGTCCAGAAAGAGGGAGGAAAACAGTGGATGTGAATAACTGGCTCTGCAGAGGGTGCCACCGAGAGCAATTTGGATTCAACATCTTTATCAATGACTTGGGTGAAAGAATAAGAGGGATGTTTTGTCAGATTTACAGATGACACCAAATTAGGAGGAATAGGTAATACTCCAGAGGACAGGATCAGAATTCATAATGATTAGAAAGCTGGGCCAAAGCTAACAAAATTAATTTCAAAACAAAGAAATGTAAGTACTACACTGTGTCCAATTCTGGACATCACAGTTCATAAAGGATGTTGAGCTGGAGCCTGTCCAGAGGAGGGCGACCAAAATGGTGAAAGGTCTGGAATCCATGCCTTATGAGGGGAGACTTAGGGAGCTGGGTATGTTTAGCCTGGAGAAGAGATGGTCAAGAGGTGATATAATAGCCCTGTTTAAATATTTGAAGAGATGTCACATTGAGGATGGTGCAAGCTTGTTTTCTGCTGCTCCAGAGAATAGGACCTGGAGCAGTGGATTCAAGCTACAGGAAAAGATATTCCACTTCAACATTGTGTCTAACAACTTTGGAAGGCATCTTCCCCCTTCTGAAGATGCCAGCCACAGATGCAGCCAAAACACCAGGAATACATTCTTCTAGAACACAGCCACATAGCCTGGTATACCCACAGAGAACTATAACCACTTCTTCCCCTTTTTTGTGAAAGCATTTAAAAACATGCACCTTAGGGGTGCCATCTCTATCAGCACATTGCCAGGGAAAGATGGAAAAATATCTATGAGCCAACTCTACCCAGTCCTAGTTCTGGGGTCATCATACATTGCAAGATGTCTGCTACTGTATCTGTATGATTAGTTTTATATTCCGCCAACAGAAAGAAAGCATGCTTACCTTGAATGTGCATGCAGGTCCATCACATGGAGTGGGGGAATTTTTTCTCAGTGCAATCTGCTTTAATTATTTGTGAGCTATGCTAATCAAATATGAGACAAGCTATAAGCAAAATGCTGTATTTACTGTTATTTTCCAAAATTCTAGACATACTCTATTTCTGGTAAGATTTATTTGCTCTGTGTTTAATTAGCTAGCATGCACTTTTCTTTATAAGGAAGTACTGCAAATGGAAACTTGATTTAAGTCACTCTCCCTTCTTGCTTTAGAATGGCTTGCTTTTAGATCAGGCCATTGCCATGTATTCAACAACAGGAAGAACACAAGATTCATCTGCTTTGTCGGAAGAAAGTACAAATGCCTGAATCTAACTCCTCCTTTACAGAGCTGCTCATCAGTATTTTACCTTTTTAAACAGTACTCACAGGTACAAAATTGATGACTACTTTTCAAGGGAAAAAAAAAGGCATTAAGCACTCACATAACTTAGACATAATCATAAAGATAGGTCAGTACCTTTATAAAACACATTCATGGTACTCACACAAATGGGATAACAAACGGTGTGAACATAACTTTATTTCATCCAGGGAGTTTACAAAAATGATAGTTGATCTTAATGTTCCATGCAAAACCCAAAAACCTTGTTAATACAATTAGATCTGCACAGTTAATCACATAAAAACCAGAAAGGGATGCATAAAGATTGAAAACTCAACCATGCTTTCTTGTAAAGTCCATTGTTACATGATCCATACATTTAAATAATGTTTTGTAAAGACACTTTCTATAGTAGTAGCAAAATACTATAATGAAAACTAAGTTCAACATTTTCTTTTGATGAAATCAGCCATAAGGTGTCAGCTGATTATTTATGTTTTGCACTTCTATAGCACCTTCCAATCAGGAAAAAAACACCTCAAAAGCATTTTACAAACAATGAAGTCAGCCTCACAACACCCCTGTGAGGTAGGGAAATATTCTTTTTACAACCTAGATTACTGAGGCACAGCAAGACTTCAATTCTTTCCTATACCATTACTTAGAACAGAATATGTTTTCTTCATCTATATAGATGGACCTGCTCTTGGATTAGTTTTAATTTTTTAACATTTCAATAGATGTGAATGATCTATACCAGCAAAGTTCACTGTGCTGATTCTGCAATTAAGAAACATTCCATTTACTTATCCATCTCACAGAAAGGTGATATAGGTTCATACGTGCTTTGATATAATCCTGAAGATTTTCTTCTCCCCAATTGAGCTATTCTGCATATCTGACAGAAATGGCAGAACTCCATCCTTTACCACCTCAGCTTGTCATTGGAGTAAAATCCTATGAGAGCACTCGATTCATTTAATAAGTACATAGCAGGGCAGACTTGGTGCTTCCTTTTCTGTATTGGATTTTTTACATGCAGGAAGTCTGTTGAGTATCTAAGATAAGATCCATACATACCAGCAATCTGAAAGGAGTCCAGTCCAGAATTGTCACCTCCTTCTATTAGGTGTGTATAATAGCTTCTTATTTTAGTTATATTTGTTTAATGTAAACAACTGGGCAAAAGAGCCTTATATTTGCCACCTCAAATACCTATCTTCTTCTCAGAAGATAGTACAATTATCATCTGCACTTTCTCTGTTCATATCTTATCTTGCTTCAGACATCATATTACAATGCAGTGTTACACCTAAACCATTACATTTTTATGGCATCACTTTGGGGAGGGAGTTAAGTCCATTCATTGCCACTTTTCTTTTTGGGTATAATTTTTAAAAGCTTGAACCTCTTAGTCGTACTGTAGACGTTTCATTTAACCTTTACTCTGAGCTTTCATTGTGCTGGCTTCTTTAGTAAATGAACTGTATAAAGATAAGCCTATTCAAGATGATGTACATTTTTGCAGTTGGAATTCATCCTGCCTTGTCAAAAAAGGAGTTTCTGAAAGCAATCAAATTGGCCATCTCTTTCGTTAGCTAGGCTTAGGCACTGTACATCAACAGTAATGCAAATTTAGTTTCCACCTTTTAACATTACTTTCTGCACTCAAAGTTCTCAAGTATAATATGGATATCAGGATAATAGCAATCTAAGGCCACAGCATATACAGGTCCCACTGAAGAATGTGTGTGTGTGTGTGTGTGTGTACACGGACAACACTGTCTATATAGACACAACTTTGACTGTAGAGCCTGAATGGTGGCGATAGACTCAGTACTGAAACAATCTAACTGCAACCAACACCTGCAGTCAAATCTGACTGGGCATTTCTGTATGTCAAGACCCTAAGCCCTGGAAGTAATAATGTGCTGAGTGGGTCAATACACACTGTGTCTTATACATCTAGACCCTGCTATTTGAATGTGATTCCCAAAAATACAGCTATGGAGCAGGTACATCAGCGGTGTGAGCTAATTATGATTCCCTGCTGGATATAGACACTGCTGTTACAACATCTGTGTAGGGCCTGCATTGCAATCACATCATTGCATTTGTACAGAAGCCTGTGAAAATGATGTAAAGGTTCTCTGACACACCTACTGCTTTCTGAGAATGAACATCACAGGCTCTCATCATTGATACGTAGTATCAGAGGGGCATTAAAAATGACCCATCTATGTTTGGAATAAAAAGGCTGTTCAACAAACAAGCTCTGTTTCAATATGTGTTCCTTGTTATGTTATTAACATTTTCACTTACTTCATTTAGGCCTGTCTTAGCTGACCCTCACTTTCCTTTGTCTGAAGCTGGCTTTCATGTGCTTGTAGAGGTCCACAGTATAACTATTACTTCTGTTTTGAACAAGACAATGTGGCATGAACTGTTAAAAGCTTCAGTTCAGTGATAAACCTAAAGATTTGTATGGCCAGTTCCAGATGTGTTGTGTGCTACTGTCAAAGGCATTTCAGTCTTCACGTCTATTAACAGAAGAGGTAACTAATCTGAGAAAGCCAATGCTGCACAGATTCCAGTAATACCTTTGATTTCAGAGACAGAGATACTGCTTATCATTGCTCTTCTGAATCTCAAAGTGCCTTCTTTACATTAACAACCAAATATCACTTGAAATTTTTATCAGTAATGAAATTAACAATTCTGAACCCTGTTTGCATTCTTGATTTGCTCTCCAGGTAAAGTTATGCTCCTTTGTCTTTCTACAAGCATCTGGATCCCAAACTGTAGAGCAGTTTACTATGGCATGTATGCTATCATATTGGCAAGTAGTTAAGTATATTTTAAGATTCAGCAGATACCTCAGACAATGCTAATGGACATTTACCACCCATATGCATGTAAGCTCAAACTTAATAGGACTACACGGTCCTGAAAGGACAGTTCAGCAGTATAAAAAGAACATTGTGTCATGCATTTTATAGGTGGTATCTTGTGTGTATAAAACCTTCAGTGACTCAAATAATTCAGTGGCTTAGTATTTCCATAAAACTTTCCCCCCCAAAGTGAAGATTTCTCTGCAATAAATCTAGGGCTTCTAAAGAGTGTCAAACTGGATTCATCAGGTGAGAACTGCTCTAGTATGATTAACCAACCATCTCAGCATTGTGTCCACACAAAAAGCAAGAAATCAATTCATTTGTCAGTTTACATTAACCTGTGGTCCTTACTAGTGATGGTATATGCAGGTGAGGCAGACAGTGACCAGCTAAGCTATATCACACTAACAAAGGGCAACCTATCCTTAGAGTGAATAGCCAAGTAACCCCACTGAGTCCAACAGGACTTACTCCCTTGTAATGGACATAAAACTGAAACACCACTTTTCATCATGATCACATATTACCTTTGCCATGCTTAGTCTAAATGATGTATGACATCACAACGTTACATTAGACTCCAGAAGCACATCCTTTATTGTATTTATTAATGTTACAATGTTATCTTGCTCTGCCAGCTATGCCCAAGATAAAATACAAAGAACAGGTTCTCTGCCTATCATCCAGTATATTAAAACTTGATTTATGTGCAATAGCCTTAATAAAATGCCAAAGCTGGGATTTAAAATTGCAAGTCTCTGCAGTGTCTTCAAGCGACATGCAGTTCCACATAATCAAAGTTCTTTAGCTTTAATACCCTGTAAATATTTTGTTGGCAAAGAGACACTTTCAGGAAAGATACACAACTGAATGGTGTCAACTGTAGATTTACTTCCAATGTTCTGGACATCCAGTGGCTTGTCTTTACATCTCTATAAGGTGGCAATTTTTCAGTGACTTCTCTCAAAAAAACTCTTTATGGATAAAGCCAATGCCATATTGAGATGAAAGGAAGTTTGCTTTTCATTAAATCAATGATTTCTTATCACAGCCAGCCATCAATGGTGCAGGTATCACATTATATAAGTGCTCAACCATGTGACAAAACTAAGCACTTTCATAACATCTGAATTCCTGCTCAAAACTCCAGAAAATGGCTGGACTCTCCAAGATACCTAACACCACTGACTAAAAGACAAATCAGGTGAGCTGAAAAAAACAGATACAATTACCTTCTACATTCCAAGAGACACTTGGGAGTTGGGTTTACTAGTATTCACTGTCAATATCACACAGTACAATATAGGACTAATCTTAGCATACAAGTATATTTTGTATCTTTCCAAATAAATGATCACATAGCTGGTGAAAGACAGACATATCTGAAATTGTCGCTCAATCTTTGGGCAGCAGAGGAACATGCCATTAAGCACAACACCTTATTCTCAAAATAGTTCCTAATTTCAACTAGTGAAACCACAAGAGTTTATCTTTCACTAGACATGTAATTACATCCATCCTGCAAATACAATAGTGTGTGCGACCAACAGCTGATACTTGCCATAAAACACTGTTAAGGCTAAGTATACTGCATGAGTTGTTTTTTTTCAAGAATAAGCTCCAGATTCAAGTGGAGCACAAACATTTATTTATGGACCACTGAATGCAAACTACACATATTGCAGTCACTTGAAATCCAGTAAAGAAAAAGAAAAGTATGGACAACCTGCATAGTCCATGCTGCTACGTAACTATACTGCACTTTCTGAAGCTAGGAGAGGCATTTTAAAAATGAAACATAGGTGAAACCAGTTGATATAAACAGACAAGCATCCCTATATTTTCTATCTGATGTGCATGTATGTTCTGTTCTGATAACCCAAACTGAATCTGGTAAACTACAGCAACACTACACTGCATATTTTTGAAAGTGGCATACACTAGAGGTTCCTAGTAAGTTATGGCTACATATGAAATGATGCAATAAATGGGGGCAAAGGACAAATTGCTCATTTAAGGTCACTTAAATTTGTCATTTATAATAAATCAGAACCAAGATGGCCGACTTCTGCAGATTTCTTAGAGGACTCCAGTAGAGCTGGTTTCAGGTGGCCACTAAAGAGTTGTAACCTTTTCCAGAAGTTGTGATCCACATGGTGTCCACAATGAGTGCAGCAAGTCTGAGGTAGTCAACCCTTACGAAGGCTCAATATCTGAACATAAAAAAATTTGAAATAACCACTGGCTGTAGAGTAATCAAAACAATGGGGATTCTTGTTTGACCATTTACATTTAATTCCCTCATATCCAAAGAAGAAAGTCAGGAGTACCAAATTAAGTGCCAATCACTTACGTCAAAGTAGTCTGCACTCGTTGCAGTAGATCCAGCAGAAATAAGACGGCATGTTCATAACAGATGTAGATTAATTACCTTAAGACTGGAAGGGTATCAAATAACCATTCCTTAATTGTAATGTGTGTGCAGCTTTACTGATTCCCAAGCACAGCATATTGGTTGTCTAGCTGGAGTTTAGTTGCCTGTGTTTTTGAAACCTCATCCCTACCTCTATTTTTGTGTTTTACTACTTCAAAGCTCTTCTCCATTTCTTTATCCCTAAGGGAAAATAAATGTAATCAGTAAGTGTCTTACACACACTTGCCCCTCAGTAATATTAATTCAAGGACCCTTGTTTTTCTTGTAAAGTTCCATGGCAGACTGGAACAAATTATAGGGCACAATCCAGGGAGCTACTGTAGGTACAACCAAGGTCTTCTGCGTGGCAGCACATTGTTGTTGTTTTGGGGTTTTTTGGAAGGAGTCCTAGTGCTATTTCACAAATTGCTTTTGCCTTGTCAGTAGCAGAACTGGGGTCTTCTGTTCAAATGCACAAAGTCATTATGGTAAGAGCTAGTGGACAGTTCATTGCACTATGGCCATAAGCAATCGTACTAATTCAGAATCCCACAGAAGCCTGAATATTGCAATAATGCATGAACAAATATGAATAAATTAATACCTTACAAAATAATATATCTAGCAGCTGTCTGAAGCACAGCACTAAGTGCAAAGAACTGCACACTTACTTATGCTTCTTGAGTCACTATTACTTCATAATAAGCATCCACTTGTGAATGCAGCACAGCACAGGTGGTGTGTGGTGTTCAAAGAAAAGGATTCCACTGAGCACATTTAAGGTCTTGGGCATACCTAAAGCAGCTCTCAGGATCTCAGTCACAATTTCAGGACTAGTGAGAGATTGTGAGAAATCTATTGTAAAATATCTTTGCCAACATACTTAGTTCTGGTTTTGTCTATCTTTAGAATAAAGTTTTAGTTCTTGTTTAGCAAAGCAAGCTATCTCTCAGGAACAAAATGAAAGCAAAACTTGTTTATTCTGTTAAGAAAAGTGCTTAGGTCCTGCGAGTGGCAAAATGAATTTACCACCAATATAGGGTTGTGATGAGGCATTAGGAGCAAATGATTCTACCATCCCATCCCTCTGAACATCTTCCCATAACAGCAGTATCATTTAAAGACAGCCTCTTAATCAAACTAGTGGAGGTATAATCCACAGACTGCTGAAAACAACAGATTTGCACTTTAAAACCAATTTGTCTGGTGCAAATCATACCACAAATATGACTTTATTAGAAAGGATAAGATTATAAAGTTTTAAAGAAGTTGTTGCAAGGGGAAGCAATTATAAGTTAACTGTGCAGAATGCTATTACCATACTTACTTTCTAGTATCTACATGCTTGGCAGTGGATTGCAATGATGGAAACTGTGTATCACTATATATCTCGGGAGGTCCTTGTGGCACTTTTCGTGTCCTGCTTTCTCTTGCACCAGGTGGCCTGTATACCCCACCAGACTGCACTGGCTCTGGGGCTTCTGCAAATAACAGAGAGAATACTTTAAAAACATTCATGCATAATTAGATGGGAAAGATTTCCCTCAGGCTCATCTTGGCACATTTTTAATCTGAGTACAGTGGTACCCCGGGATACGAAATCACCGCGTTACGAAATTTCCGGGATACGAAAAAAATAAATAGGAAAAAACTGTTTCGGGTTACGAAAAATTTTTTGGTGCTTTTCGGCGCTTTTTCGCACGAAATCGCGGCTTTCAGCGCTAGCGGCTATGGCTTTTCGGGTTGCGAAATCTTTCGGGTTACGAACGGCGCCGCGGAACGAATTATATTCGTAACCCGGGGTACCACTGTACTAAATTTCTGATCTGAATAAAGCTATTCAGTCTAAAAGAGCCAATCCCTTTCCAGGGGCTGCACAGACTGCCCAAAATGGCAGATAACTCCAAAACTGGCTTATTTAAAATGCAGGGGTGACCTGCACACCATTCAAATAGTGAAGGAATCTGACAAGACAGACAACCTGAAAAAAAGCCTTGGGGCAGCAGTTTTCTCCTTGTTGATTTGACACACACTCTTAACTAGAAGAAGCATTACTCTAACAAATAAACTATATGAAAATTTGTTTTGCTGACTGCTGGAACAAAATGGTTCCCATATTTTGTATACCAGTCAATAAATGATATGAGACAGTAGAAAATGTGGCTTCTCACAATCTGCCTAAAATTCCAATTTTCTTTAACTAGTGGAAAGGTGGGGATTTGTATGAGTCTGAATGCAAGCAGTGTCTCTCAAGACAGCAACCAGAAGAGCTTTTAAGAATGATCATGTTCTAATTTTTGAAGTATTATTCATGAGTAATGTGTAAGTCCAAGATGTAGAGCAAACGTAAGAAAAACATCTTGCTTATTTGGAGCATAGGAAAAAAGTGTAATCATGTCTGTTGCCAGGCAAATACAAGTACTGTAACGGATACTATGAAGACAACAAGAAGCAGCAGTCTTAGACTGTTATCTCTGCTTGCTAAAATGTTATGATTTCTTTTTGCACTAGATATTGAAAGAGAGTAAAATGAAATGAAAAGCCTCCAGATTCAAGTATGAGAAATTATGGAAGCAACAGCAACATATTACCATACAATGAACTGTCTAGGTTACAAGGTGGGCAAAATGTGGCCATTCTTAGTTCACAGTGCTATTTTGTGGCACCCCAGGGTAAAAATAATAAGACCCGCCAAATGACCTCTAGGAGGCATTTTCACTACACTTTAACCAGCTTTCTGGCCATTTTAGGCCCAGGAGGGGCCTTTAAAAACAAACAAACAGGAAGTGGCCCGTTCTCAGTTCTGGGGGGCAAAAACACAACAAACACCCTCACTCCTCTAGAGGCTATTTGGAGCAACATTTTTTCCTGCAAGGCTAATGCATCCCCCTATCCTATGATAGTTGCTCACAACTGGCCTAGAGAATGTCACAAATGCTAATCTTCACATTAAAACATTAAAGCAACCTCTGCAGGTTTTATTTTCTCAACAGAAAACCAATCCTACTAATTTATGTGAATCATGTTATACAGCTCGCCTTCCACATACGCAGGGAATCTGTTACAGACCACCCCCACCCCCGTGTATGGGGAAAAGAGCATATGCTCAAGCCCCATAGAAAATAATGGGGTGCATGCTTGCCTCATTATGTCTGCTGGGGCTTGCCTTCTGCATAAGCTCAAAACCGTGGAAGACAAGCCCACCTATGGGGAGGGCCGACTGTATAATATTGAGATGTCTGGGCTATTTGGTTGTGTATGTGTTGTGTGCCTTCAAGTTGTTTCTGATTTATGGCGATCTTAAGACAAGCTCATGTGGTTTTCTTGGCATGTTTCTTGAGAGCGGGTTTGCCATTGCCATCCTCTGAGGCTGAGAAAAGTGTGACTCACCCAAGGTCACCCAGTGGGCTTCGTGGCCGAACAGGGAATCGAAACTTGAACAGAAGGCCTAATACAGTGGTTCTTCCACATTTGCTGGGGTTAAGAGTGAAGGACCCCCATCCACAAATAATTAAAAAAAACCACTATTCTTTTTAACTGAGAGAACACCTGTCCAGGAATCTCCAGGCCCTCCAGTGCAACTCTATGGTCAACTTCTGGCAGAGTTGTACTAGAGGACCTAGAGATTCCTAGACAGAACATAGGAATCAAAATTGCAAATAATCAACTCTGCAATAGTCAAATCCACAAATGTGGAGGGTCGACTGTACAACTAAAACAACTTATACCAAAACTCACCAACAGTTTCAACAACAGGTATTTGTGTAGGTGCAGATCTATTCCAAGGACCTGATGATCTGTCCATGCCCCCTCCTGGTTCTTCACTATTATCCCGTGGTTCTTCTCTTTTTTCACCTTCTTCATCATCTTTTTCACTGACAGAAAAACAGAAGGCATTATAGTGTCCATCTCTTACATATAGCAGCATACATAAGCACACTATATTTCTGATTAATGTGTCCAAGCCTGAGTGTCATCACTCAAAAGGATGGAATCCAATGTCAACAAATTTACTAGAGTATAAGGTTTTTATAAAACTACTATAAGTTTGCAGGTGGCAAAGGAAATGGGTGAAAGCAGTTCATTTAAGCCACCTTTTGAGAAATGTGCTTGCCCCTCATTGAATTCATAAATGAACATGGTCAAACCGAAAGCCACCATTCAAATTCTCTATTCTAGAAAGATATTTGCTGGAGACAGAAGACTCCCTTGAGTTGCCATAACCCATTTTATAACCATATTATTGTCCAGCATTATTTATATTTAATTATATATGTGTATGTACATGTGCAATATTTTGCTATGTTAACTTAAAGATATATTTTTAAACCATTAATATATTTGTTGCTTTTAATTGTTTTTAGGAACATTACACAGGTAATACTAGGCTAAGTGTAGTAAGAAAAGGAAACAGGAATGCACACACGTGTGCAAAAAACTACTCAAACTGTATTCCATTTTCATTTTGATAAGTCTTTGCTTCCAGAAACATCAATGAGCCATACCAAACAGAGACACAGCAAATATATTTTATATATTAAATAATATGTTTAATGAGAATGGTTAAGAAATGCATATAGTAGATGATCTCAATTAGTATGAACAAATGGAAATTGTTAAACAGCAAGTCTGTTTCAGAGACAGGCCCTAAGTAGTGGCCTGTTAGTGACTATCAGACTACAACCAGAATGTGCATTAGTGTACTTCAAAAAACAAATGTATACTTTTAAAAGAGTAATACCTAATTTGCATGGATTGAACTCTGAGGCCACTGTAATCAATTGTTTCTTCCTGCTCAAATTCCTTCCAATCATCCTCCTCCTGTAAGACATGAACATTATATAGACTCATTTTCAGTACCCCTCTATGTAACAGAGGATAACCAGAACAGTAAACTATGGAACGATTGTATAACAGTAAAAAACAAACTCATGATTTCAATACTCCTTTTCTTTTGCTGTGTCAGAAGCAGAATACCATCTGCTGCAAAATCACAAAGCATACCAAAAGTGTTAAAACACCCCCCCCCCACCACATGATTAAGATGTATACCTATCTTTATCCTTGGAGAACAACTTAATGAATATGCAAACTGATTTCTCAGCTCAGAACTAGGCATGGCACAACTATGCTAGAACAGCATAGTAAGTTATGAAATGATTGTGTTAAATGTTAAAAGCCTTTGCATGATTTTAAAGCCCTACCACACTTCTGATCAAGTGGGCTGCACTATACAAAACTTTATACTAAATAACACTTTTAGTTTTTCAGGTGTCACTAGAATGTTCACTGTGAACTACTGACACTTTCCCAATAGGCTAAAACAGTGGTTTTCAACCTGTGGGTCGTGACCCCTTTGGGAGTCAAACGACCTTTCACAGGGGTCGCCTAATGCCACTGGAAAACAGTAGCAAAATTAGAGTTATAAAGCAGCAACAAAAATAATTTTATGTTTGGGGGTCACCACAACAGAAGGAACTGTATTAAAGGGTCGCGGCATTAGGAAGGTTCAGGACCACTGGACTAAAATTGAGTTTTCCTTCACCCCTCAAAACATTCTAAATAAGGCATTCAAAATGTTTCTCCACAGAAGCCTGCCTGTGACTAGCACTGTCATCTGGCATAAGCCAAGAGCATATTTATTGACCCAGACATTAAGGCAATAGAAAGGGACATCTATTATTGGTTTTTGCTAAAATGGGTCCTTGTTATCCGCTGGGGTTTGGTTCCAGGAGCCCCTGTGGAAAACAACATTTGTGGATGCTCAAGTCCCATTAAATACAGTGACACAGTAAATGGTGCCCTTTATACAAAATGGAAAATCAAAGTTTGCTATTTGAAATTTACATATTTTTTTGAATATTTTCAAATCGTGAATGCTTGAATCCGTGCATAAAAAATCTGTGGATAAGGGGTTCCAACTGTATTCAAGGTACAAGGTGTTGGTTCTAACCTTTAAAGCCCTACATGGCTTGGGTCCTGACTACTTGTGGCAAGGCCTACTTCCATATAATCCTCCCCCGCACACTTTGGTCCTCTGGGAAGAATCTGCTACAACCTAAGAAGACCAGACTCTCAGCAGTGACCCAGAAGACTTTATCAGACGCTTCCAGGCTCTAGAATGACCTGCCGGACAAGATCCGCCAGATTACCACCTTGGAAGTCTTTAAAAAGGCTATTAAGACAGATCTCTTCCGGCAGGCCTTTCCAGACTAGGTTAGATCCATTAGACTTGCCTCCCTCATCTATTGATACCTCTATTGATACCAATATCTAAATTGATTGCTACCATCGTCCCCGTCCCCCCTCCTCTAGAGGAAGACTCATTTCTTACACTAATCTGCCCGAAATTTTACTATATTCCTATTGGATAGTTTTATATTTTTTATGTTTAATCTCTTTTTATGGGTTGGTCACTGTTTTGATTATTGGGGAGAGGGTTGGGGTTTTGGGGGGTTTAAATTGTAATTTCTAATTGTTTGATGTTTTATTTATAACCCACTTTGATTCCTTTGTGAAAAAGTGGAATACATATTATTATTATTCATTCTAGGCTGGTGGTGTACACATGTAAACATGAGGACTGTGAATGAAGGCATTTTAATGAAGACTTTACTGTACATTTAAGAACACATTAATCAATTATGCATTATAATGAATATGCATTTTCTTGGTTTTTTTAATATGGTTATTTGTACATTTTCCTTTTTAAGTAGCTTCACTATTTCTCCAGTGATATGAAACAACTCATGAATTTCATATAGGAATAAAAGCATGACTGAAGTTATTTTGAAGTCTTAATATTGGAGGTTTTAAGTAACATCAACTGGGTTGGATCAGCCTAGAAACTGTGAAAACACCGGCATAATGAATACTTTATAATTTGAATTTATGCTTGAGTACACTTTCCAAGATATTAAACCCTCTTTATGGTTCTTATGAAGATAATATACTATACTTTATTTCAGGCATTTTTTCCTGGCCTGCTTCTCTCATTATGTCACACACTCCCTGGATTCAAGGGCCCAACAGTTCTGCTAAATCTCTGGAGCATGTTTGTAGAAAGAGGACTGAAGACAGGAGAGAGAGAATTGGTAAGAAACATTGCCATTTAATAGAATATAGTGGATATCTGAATCCAAACTGATGTCTTTTAAAAAAAGCTATTCCCATTTACCTATCCAATTACATTTAAATCAGCAAATCAGCAAATTTATGGCCAATTAATCTGAATATGCCTAGGGTACAAAGAATCTATATACTTTAGTAGAAAACACTGTGCTGAACTGTATCTCCTACCAGGGTGTCTATTCTTTACACAGAGAAACAAGAACATAATTACTGATAGTTAACTTACAAACTAGCAAAAGAACAAGCTTTCAACAGATGGATGTATCTTTCATTGCAGAATACTAATTTAGGTCTGTGTGTGTGTTCAAGTTGCCTCATAGGGTTTACTTAAGCAAGGAATACACAGAGGTGGTTTTGCCAAGTTCCTTCTTTTGAAAGAGAGCCAACAATACCTGAATGGTCTCCCATACAAGTACTAACTAAGGCTGATCCTGCTTAACTTCCAAGATCAGAAGGGATCTGGGGCCTTCTTGGCATTTAGGCAATATAAATATTCTAGCAGCTGTGAAATGAATCACTCAGCAGCAAAATGTTCCCAAATGGCTCAGCTGCTACAAATGCAAAAGAAACCCTGTTCCTGTGGTGAGGAACCTATGGCACCTATGCCCTCTCTGGCACGTGAAGACATTTCTGAGGGCACACGGAGAGACAGGAGGGCAGGGGAACAGTAGGAAGAGGGGCATGCCTGTTCCTCCTCTTCCCCCACCCTCCTGGGCCTTCAGCTGCCTCTCAGGAGACAGTTAAAGCCCTGGGAGAGTGGGGAAAGAGGAGGAACAGGCACACCCCTCTTCTTCCTCTCCCCCCCTGCCCTCTTGGGCCTTCAGCTGTCTCCAGGAAAATCCCATCCCAAAGGCAGAACTCCCATCACCCCAAGGCACTGGGTAACACCTGGTGCAGAATGCCTTTGAGTTTGGGGCACTCTGTCTCTAAAAAGTTCACCATCGCTGTTGTCTGTTCAGAGTAATCCTGAAAAGAGAAAGAATACGGTCTCTGCTGGGACAGTGAGAGATAGGATACAGGGAAAAGAAGGAAAGAAGAGTGCCTGTTCACAAAATGTAAACTGAGAAACAGAACCTAGGGGAAGTGTAGATAGTGAAAACAAAAAACTGAAGAAAACATAGTGGAGAAAATAGGAAAGGATGAAGGAAAAAGATCTTACAAACAATGCTAAGAAGAACAGCAAGCAGGGAGAGTGGTAAGTCAGGATAACTGAAGACATGGGAGCAGAGTGGTCAAGGGATGGAAAAGCAGAATCCTGAAAAAAGAATGGGCAGTGCAGATAGAAACGCTAAAGAAAATGGGGTTGGATATATAATGTCATAATCCAGGGATCCAGTTGTGGCTGGGACACAGACTGAAGGTCTGAAGAACCAGCAGTGCCAGGGGAGAAAACATCAAACCAAACACTAGTGAAAAAATAGAGCTGTCTCATAGGCCTGACACCCATGAGCTCGAGATCTCCATACCCTTGAGTCTATGGAGATTATGAGACCGTGTGTGTGTGTGTGTGTGTGATGAGAGTAAAAGGCATACTCCTGGCAAAGTCGTGCGATTATGCTGAAGATTTTCAGACACATCATGTTTATTGAGGACTTAACCCAGGAAATTCCAGGAATGCTCCAGCAAGAAACCAGTCACTGGGAAGTTGCAGGAATAGTTTATTGCTAAAGCATTCCTGGATTTTCATGGGTTAAGTCCTGGATAAGCCCAACATCATCTGAAAATCTTCAGCATGATTGCTTGATTTTGCCAGGAATATGCCCTTTTCTTCCCTGATTTCCCTCCGCCCGATAATCTCCTATGGCTGAAACTTCACTGTAAAAGCAATGCAGTTTGATACCACTTTAAGTGTTGTAGCTCCATCCTATGGAAGCCCAGGATTTGTAGTTTTACAAAATTTTTAAATTTCTCTTTGTCCCTCAAAAAACTACAAATCTCAGAATTCTGTAGGATGGAGCCATGGCAGTTAAAAGTGGTGCAAAACCCCATTATTTCTACAATGTCGATGCACCCTGTGACAACGCTGGCAACCTCTGAGCCTAGCTCCTGCACTGAGTCAGTACACACTACCTCTCCTATTCTCACATCTCAAAGACTTCTGAAGACTGACTTGTTTAAACAAGGAATGTTATGAACCCTCAAATGATGATAGACAGCAATTCCCATTATCCCACACCCTTGGTTAGGCTGGCTCAGGCCAAAGTATGACATCTGGGCAGTCAGATTCCCCAACACATTAGCTTTTAGCAGCCGCAACCCGATACGTCCCAGCTGCTTCTAGCAAATAGAAATGAACTAATTTCCCCACATTTCCATGTACAGAAGATGACTAATATGGATGAAGTGGTTTTCCTCCATACTACTGGAATCCCCCCCCCCATAGCAGTTCTTTGTGAAAAGTGCCTCACTCACATTCATCCTTTATTAAACTTGTGAGCTGCTACCGTATATATTCAACATTCAACCTCATGTTTAAGTGTAGGTACATGGTTCAGATACAATAATAATTCATGGAAGAAAAAACCTGGATTTTTTTCCCCTCCAACTCCTCCAAAATTACAATTAAATGGTGGGAGACTGAGGAACTACTACTTCATACACAGTTTTCACAATGCACTACCCAAGGATGTGATAGCTGATGCCAAAGGGAATTAGACAAATTCCTGGAGGCTAAGGCTATTCTTGACTGTACCGGAAGCTGTATGCCTCTAGGGAAGAACAGAAACATGAGGATACTATTGTACTTGTATCTTCATCTGGGCTTCCTAAAGTCATCCATTAAACCTTATGGGAACAGGATACTGCTCCAGATAGGCCTTCAGTCGATTCCAGCACTGTTCTGCTTCTGGAAATCATTTCAAGGGAGCGTGAAAACCTTACCCTGGAGCTATTTAATCCATGTCATGTGAAAAAAATGTATTACTAAGAAAGCTCAAATTCTTTAAAAACCACTATAGGGAAAACCCGATTAAAACCTCTGGAAATCATTTGTTAACTGCCCTTGAGTCAACCTGGAATCATGGCGACTCTGTAGATGAGATATTTCCCTCCAAGTCCAGCTCCATGATCGAGTCAAACCTTCTGGCATGTAGTCTTCCTCTCTTTCTAATACTTTCTACCTTTCCTACCATTCTTGTCTCCCCCCCCCCCCCCAATATGTTGTTCCTTCTCATGATGCGGCCAAAGTACGACGGCCTCAATTTAGCCATCCTTGGCATGATCAAGAACCCACCTGTTTCTCTTCTTGGTCATCCACGGTATCCTCCACACTCTTCCCATAGAGGTGCCACACTGCTGCTATGGGAAGGGCCAAACCTCCACCCTCATTGCCCATCTCTGGCATTGCTTTCAGAAGGCTCCCTGTGGTACTTACTCCAGGGAGCAGCTCAAGAGTCACTCAGTAACACAGTGGCCTAGCTTGCCGAAGCCATGCTTCCTGACCTCACTGGGAGTCAGAGCAATGAGTCAGTACTGGGCAGCACAGGAAGAGGAGGAGCTGAGGCGAGGCGGAGCCAGTTAGGCCCAGAACACACTGCAGAAACAATCCAGTTTGAGAACGCTTTAACTGCCCTGGCTCAATGCTGGGGCATCTTGGGGATTGTGGCTTATGGTGGCACCAGGGCTCTCAGACAGAGAGGGCTAGATGTCTCACAAATGCTACAGTTCCCATTTTGTATAAGGGACGCCATTTTGCCATGCCACAGTATTTAATGGGGCTTCCACCTCAATACTGAGTTAAAGACCATACCGTTCTGGGAAGCATCCCCAGACATTACATGACTCTTATCCAATGTTAGTTTTAATTGGTCACCTGCTATGTTTTATTGCCTGAACGTTCAGATGTACTGACATGTGTGCTCCTCCCTCCTTGAGTGTTCTTGTGTTTGATTAAATCGCTCTCTCTAGGGACATCTAGGTCCTCCAGAGCAACTCTGTGGCCAACTTTAACCAAAGGTTGCACTGAAAGACCTAGAGATCCCTAGAGAGAATACTCCACGAGGCCTTTGTAGCTCCTCTAGTGCAGTCCTGTGGCCAGTGTCTGTTGGACTTTGACCATAGAGTTACCCTGGAGGACCCAGAGATTCCTAGAGAGGTGTCCTTCTCTCAGGTAAAAACGTGGTGTTTTCACGGGGGTCTTGTGCCCCAACCCTAGTGAATATGGAGGAAGAAGTGTATTACATTGTAATAATGATGATGATGACGATGCTAGCCTAGCATTGAGCCAAGGCAGTCAGTTCAGTCCAAGCGTGTTCTGGGCCATGGCCTCCGTAGTGTTTCTTCGCCCTTTCACCCAGTGCCTGAAGAGAGGCTGGGTCCTCCCTTCGGCCCCTGGGCCGCCGCCACCACGTTGGCAGGAAGCGCCCCGGGGAAGGCCCCCTTTCCGCCCTCCCTCCCTCTGGGACCCTTGCTCACTCACCTTGTGGGCCGCCCTGGCGTTGGCGTTGGAGGGGTTGGAGTGGGCCGCCCCGCCTGAGCCTCCGGACTCGGCCTGCCGGGCTCCCCCGGTCCCTCCGACGGCGGAGGCGGCGGCGTTAGCGTTGGAAGAAGGAGCCGAGGAGGAAGAGGAGGCGGAGGAGGCGCCCCCGCGCCCGCTCTTCTCTTTCCGCTTCTTCTTGTCTCGCTTGGCGAAGAAGTCGTCCAAGCTCCGCTCCTCGGTTTCGGCCATGGTTTGGGCTCCTCCTGGCGCTCCGGTTCAAACCGGTTCCGGCTCCGAGGCAAGCGAGGCGCGTCCCTTCTCCGGCGTCTCCGGCTCCTCCCCGAAAACGACGCCCGCTTCTTGCTCTCTTTATCCCCTGAAACCGTCGCCTCGCGCGCTCCCTCCTCCTCCTCCTCCTCGCTCTCCTGGTTTTACCTCACGCGGCGGAGCTCCGAGGGGAAGCTTCCGCTCTCCACGTTGGTGGCGGCCCACTCTAATCTTGACACAGCCCCAGGGAACAAGGAGGAGGAGGAGGAGGATGGGGAAAAGGGGGCGGAGCCCAGAGGCGCCTGACGGACCAACTCGGCCCCTGATTGGCCCGTCGCGGAAAGGAGGCGGGCGCGCGCCTGCGCTTTTCGCCTCCCCTTGGCCACACCCCTCTAAAAAGGGATCGAGGGAGGCCCTTCAGCCAATAGGAAGCGTCGACGGAGGAGGACGATCAACGCAACTTGCGCGTGACGTCATTAGAGGGCGTAGGGAGTCGACCGCTGCGATTGGTCGGGGCGATTTCAGAGCGCGAGGGAGGAGCAGAGAGCAAGAGGGCAGCGTTGGTATGAAAGGGGCGGGGCTTGAGACAGCGACGCATGCGCCGTGAAGCAGTGACGAAGAAGGAAATAGCCGCGTTTCTGGGATTCGTAGTATTCCTCAGATATTTAGCCGCTCCTCGTCACAGAGCTCTGGTGCCACGACGAACTACAAATCCCAGGGTTCCATAGAATGGAGCCAGAACTCCTTCTTGTTGAACAGAGATCAGACTTGAGGCCCTTTCGCACTAGTTACAGCACCATAGGCCAAACACACACTGGAGAAATAACCCAGTTCGAGACCGCTTTAACTGCCCTGGCTCAATGTGAGGGAGTTCTGGGAAGTGTAGTTTTGTGAGACATTTAGCCTCCTCTGTCAAAGAGAGCTCTGGTGCCACAACAGACTACAATTCCAAGGATTCCCTAGCACTGAGGCAGGGCACTTAGAGCCATGTCAAACTGGGTTATTTTTGCAATGTGTTTGGCCTAAGGTGCTGTAACTGTAAGGTCCAAGTAGACCACAAGTTGAACATGAGTCAACAGTGTGATGCAGCAGCTAACAAGGCCAATGCAATAGAAGTATTGTGTCTAGATCAAGGGAAGTCATAGTGCCACTATATTCTGCTCTGGTCAGGCCCCACCTGGAATATTGTCTCCAGTTCTGAGCACTACAATTCAAAAAGGATGTTGAGAAACTGGAGCGTGTCCAAAGGAGGGCAAGTAAAATGGTGAAGGAAACCATGTCTGGAAACCATGTCCTATGAGCAAAGACTCAGGGAGCTGGGGATGTTTAGCCTGGAGAAGAAGAGGTTGAGAGGTGATATGATAGCCCTGTTTAAATATTTGAAAGGATGTCATATTGAGGAGGGAGCAAGCTTGTTTTCTGCTGCTCCAGAGAACAGGACCCGGAACAATGGATGCAAGCTCAGGAAAAGAGACTCCGCCTTGACATTAGGAGAAACTTACTGATAGTAAGGGCTGTTTGACAGTGGAACAAACTCCCTCGGAGTGTAGTGGAGTCGCCTTCCTTGGAGGTCTTTAAGCAGAGGCTGGATGGCCATCTGTCAGAGATCATAGAATCATAGAGTTGGAAGAGATGACAAGGGCCACCCAGTCCAAACCCATGCCATGCAGGAACTCTCAATCAAAGCATCCAATTGAGAGTTCCTGCATGGCATATGTTTGGACTGGGTGGCCCTTGTCGTCTCTTCCAACTCTATGATTCTATGATTCCCCCCTGTGGATAACAAAATCCATGGATAACAAAATCCAGCCCTGGAGGGAGAGATGCAGGCCCAGCTCCATTGGGCCTGGCCTGGACTAAGAAGCAGAGCCCTCCCTCCAGTCCATCTGCCTTGGTCCAGGCCTCAGAGAGAAAGAAGAACTGCTGGACCTGATCCCCCTTCCGCACCACCATTCCCTTCTCCTTTTGTGTCGTTTCTTTATAGATTGTAAGCCTGAGGGCAGGGAACCATCTCATTAAAAATAATAATCATTGTAAGCTGAGAGCCATTACTGTAAGCAAATAAATAAATAAGTCCAATTCAATACAATGGCATGGCAAAATGGTGTCCCTTATACAAAATGGCAAAATTAAGGTTTGCTATTTGCAATTTATACTTTTTGGGGGAATATTTTCAAGCCGTGGATGCTTGAATTTGGGGATAAAAAATCTGTGGAAACGTCTAATTAAAAGAAAGAAAGAAAGAAAGCCACTCTGAGAGCCTTTGTGGCTGAAGAGCGGGGTATAAATACTCTAAATAAATAAATAAATAAATAAATAAGGAGGGCTGACTGTATTTTAACATATTATAAGGAAATAACATCATTAGAACAAGTTTATTTAAGTAGATTCAATATTCAACTCAATCCATGTGTAAATTTTACATTAAAGGGTTTGGGAAGATGAGGGGAAGGAGGGATCAGAGCCTCCAAGTCTCATGCGCCCTTCACCATTTGCCTTGGCCACATAGGAAGAGAAGCAGCAGGCCCAGCTCCAACATGCCTGCCCTAGAGACAGAAGAAGGGCCCTATCTCCATTCATTTGCCATGCTCCAGGCCTCAAGAGGAAGAGAAGAACCGCTGGACTTGGTCCCCTTCCCCACCGCCATTCCCTTCTCCTTTTGTGTCATGTCTTTTTAAACTGTAAACTTGAGGGCAGGGAACCATCTAATTAACAAATTGTAAGCCACTCTGAGAGCCATTGTGGCCGAAGAGCAGTGTATAAATACTCCAAATAAAAATTATTATTATTATTATTATTATTATTATTATTATTATTATTATTATCATCCTTTATTCCCCTCAACATACTGAAAGGCAAAAACTTCCACAAAGGGTAAAGAACAACAGGGATCCTTTGTGTGAGTACAGGGTGACCAGGCGTCCTCCTTTTCCGGGACACGCCCTACATTTCAACTTTCTGACCAAGAGGAATTTCAAAATGTCCTCCGTTTGGAGCATGACTAAGAAGCATGAATTTGTATTATATATAATGATATAGTGTTTGTAGCTTTTATTTTGTATTGTCTTCCTTTTTCCTCATTTTGCAGTGCCTTGCCATCATTTATTCATTATTATTTAATTATTATTATTATTATTTAGTTTGCAATTAGGACACCTGGTCATCCTGTATGTGCCTTCAAGTCACCCTCTGGACATATGATGACCCTATGAATTTCATCCAGCTTTCTTAGGCAAGAGATACTCAAGAGATGGTTCTGTAACTTAGTTCCTTCCTCTGAAATATAGCCTATAGCACCTGGTGTTTGTTGGTGGTTTCCCATCCAAATATTAATTTGCAGGGATGGCCCTGCAAAGCTGCCAAGATCAGATGGGATCTGGTGCCTTTAGGGTATGTAGGCCACAACAGGGAGCCTAGTGGCGCCTTCAAAGGGCTAACTTGTTTTTATTGTCACAAGATTTCAGGAACATCGGTCCATTTTATTGGATGCATACTGACAAAGGCAGAAAAGCTGGACAAACCCAAGTGTTTCCATGAAATTATAAATTATTCCATTATTATAATAAAGTGTTTGGTATAGAACTATATTTTTGAAATTCTAAAATTATAAATACACTTTAAATTTGCACATGTTTTATCTAAAATGCTGCTGTATTTTTAACGGCTCTCTGTGCTCACATTTCAAGTAAATCTTGTTAACAAATTGAAACATAAACTGCTAGAATAGTTTCTCAGTCCTCCCTTTTGTACAGCGAGTTTCGTTTGGGTAAAGGGAGAGTGAAGACTCTCAACAATAAAATTAATATAACTACATTCAAACTTGCTGCTGTGTCTCACCTCTCTTTTAAATTTAAAATGTAAGGTTGCCTTATAGCTGTAGATTTCTTAAATGAAGGAGAAGGCGCCGTCTAGTGTTCCCTTGAGATAGCAAACCATTGCACCTAAATTCTGAGTAAAGCTACTCTGAGCAGGTGCTTTAATATGTTCCCTGAAATAGCACACTGAAACACTAGTCAGAAGTACTATGTCAGTGTGGTTTCTTGCTCCATAAACACATGCGATTGCAGTCTAAGTGGCCAAGTCCTATGATGTGTCATCCTTATGTTGGCTGACTGGCTAGGAAGACAGAAGGGGCTGTCAGAAAGGGAGAGAAGTTGGTGGTTCGGTGCACTTTTTGTTGTTGTATGCCTTCAAACCATTTCCATCTTATTGCAACCCTAAGGCGAACCTGTCATGGGATTTTCTTGGCAGATTTGTTAGTGGCGCTTTGCCATTGCCTTCCCCTGAGGCTGAGAGTGTATGACTTGCCAGGGTCACCCACTTTTAGTTGTGTCCTTCTTCAACCTTAGCTTCACTCCACCCCCAGATTGCCCATGAAGGAATGTGATTCTTGGTGGTAAAAGGATTCACCATAAAAGGATGGCACTGCCCAACTGGTCAGAGCTATCAATACTGCTTTAGTTCCAGCAATATTCCACTGCAATTCCTAAAACTGAACCATAAGGTGAGGCTGCTAAATACGTTAAGCATAACAGTAGGGACTTAAGGATGTGTTTCCACATTTGTTTCAAGCACTTTTAAGTAACTGTTCAATCAGCCTTGTGACATTATTTATATTATGTTTTATAACTTTCTAGCATACTGCACTTCATTGTTTTTGCAACAGCAATACAACTGATTCCTTTCGCATTATGGGCACGATCCTAGTTGGTTCATTTCTCCAGAAAAATGCAGCTTACTGCTATCACTTTTTTCTCTAAGTTTAACTCTTTTCTCCCTCTGACTGTAAACATAGAGGACTCAGTCTGGATTAGGACCATCCTGAAAAGGCGGGGGAAACAAAAGAACTTTAAACCTTTGCCCTTCACTGCTGACATGATTCAAGTTGACTTTCTCTTGTTGCTGTGTTCTTTCAAGTCATTTCTGACGTAGGGCGACCCTATCATGGGGTTTCCTTGGCATGATTTCTTCAGGGTGTTTCCCCCCCTTGCCTTCTTCTAAGGCTGAGAGTGTGTGACTTGCACAAGATCATCCCGTGAGTTTCCAGTTTGGATGAGCAGGAGTTCGAACCCTGTTCTCCCAATGTCCTAGTCCAACACACAAATCGCTACACTGCACTGGCTATCTACTACCTGCCTACAATTTATATACTGCCACAACAGAATCATTGAAACAAATGGATAATTTGTTTGCCAATAAAAATTGCAGCTACAGCGGCTGAATTTGGACAAGGATCATAGTGTAAGGCAAAAGGTTAAAGTTTTTCCTACTCTGTTCATTACAGGGTTCCTGAGGTTTACTGTTAAGTAAATTAGAAAAAAATAAACTAGTTTCACCTTTAAAGTATCATCTAGGGGCTGTTAACCCTTCACCCCAGGGATTTAATTCAGAAATGGATTTAAGGGGACTTCAGTCCACTAGTAGAAGGAGCTAAGAATACAGTAGCGGAACAAGCAACATCATAATAGGGACAGACTTAATTCATACTAGTTTGAACATTTTCCCATTAAGCATATGGTTAACAGATCAATTTTATTCAGGTATCAGCAGAAACCCCTAGTGCAACAGTTTTCTGATACTGGAAGCACAGTACAGCTCTAAACATGCTTCCTTAGGATATCCACAGGATTGATTTAAACCTCCAAGGCTGATATAAAAACCTTGAAAACCTTCAAAGCAATTGTGCGGACCTCCCAAATATTGTGGGACTGCAACTCCTCATCAATGGCTGGGTAGGGCTACCAGGAATTGTAGTTCAACAGCTGCAGGGCTTTAAAGATACTTTGAAATTTAGATATACATTTTACCTCCAAATGAATCCTAATGCTCTCAGTGGACAATGTGGAGGGGGGAACTTTGCTGAGTTTTAAAATCCTCTTTTGGGCATTTTAGGCATTTTGTCTCCAACAACAAAAGTCCTAAGCAACCCAGAGGGTCTACTCAACATTTAGCAAAATCCTTAGTAGGCATTTCGAGACAATTGTTTTGTCAAACAAATACATATCAGGCTGAGATTGCATGTGGTCCATGCTTTCCTCATGTTTGCTCTAGCGTAAGTAAAGAAATCCAAACTTTTATCTAATGGGGAACAGATAGGGCCTGTGGAAGAAGCTCATGCGTCTCCTGGGATCTCATCCAGGCAAGATCTGGCTTTTGGGCAAGAGCGTTCTCACCCTTGGTCTAGTTTGATGTCAGATGAGTTGTCGGAAACCTACAATCATTTCTTAGAGGCCATTTAAAAAATTTCCAAAGCAAGTGGAAGTTTATGCCTTGGAATGGGGGCTTCAGGAAAATAACGCACACTGTTGAAGATCCAATTTGGTCACATCTCATATGGCTAGGTTCAGGCTCTGAATTCAGAGCTTTACCAGCCAGCTGGGGGGACACTTAATACTGTCCTGAATCTATGCATGGCAGGGCAATATTAGTAACTACAGGCAAGTTGAACTACAGGCAAGTTCTTCCACCCCTTCTGATCCCAATTTGTAGAACAGGTTGCAGTGCTGTCTGGAAAAATGGGACCTTACATGTTGTTAGTCTCAGATCCTAGCCCTCCTTTCCTCATAAGTAAGTTCCTATGAGATGAATGGGGGTATGTTCTCAAAATAAATGTGTGTAACATTATAGCATTGGTCTAATCCTTCAGCAGTATTTTAAAGTCTGAGACTCAGCTAATTGAAACTTAAATTTTATTCTATAATAATGATGGATGTATTGAAACTTATATGCAAAGCAATCATACGTGGTGGTGCCTAGGTCAAGCTATGGCCTACATAGATTGAGAAATCAAGCGCTCTGTGTTGACTACCATTGTTTCCATGGACACTTTTGCCAGTGAGATCATCTTTTGCTCTGAATGACAACAGTTGTCTTCTGAAGACAAAGAATGTGAAAATCAGCTGAAAGTTAAACAAAGAAAAAATTCAACATTATTATTTTATCAAAGAAGAAGCAAACCATTAACTATTTAGAATTAGAATTCTCAGTTAGGGAGCTCTCTAGTGAAATCATAGCCCGCTACCTGTATAGTGTGAAAGGGGCTCCTGGTGAATTCGAAGTGTAAGGAGGAGCAAAGAGCACAGGGTTTCCTTGGCAGAAAATACTGATCAAATTCAAGGTTTCAAGCCTGGTAGGAGAAATTCAGACTCTGGTTGTTATGACTCGGTTGTGTAACAAGAAATAGATATCACATTTTCCAAAGAAACGGAAGCTATTTGGTGATGTCTGACAGATGGGAACTCCATTTAGGGTCAGCCACAAAACATGGTTTAGATTTTTTCCATGGAAGACACAGCAGGATGTTTTGATAGGGAAAAAAATCCTGTTGTTTTGATGTTTGTGATTGAAACAATATCCCAAGGTATATGTGAACAGACTTCCCAGGCTGTTTCCTGAGTTTCTCTTTGCCTGGCAGCCAAATCCTCACACTGCTTTATATACTCCCACTTGGTTGTCCTCTGCAGGCACTTCTAGTAGGACATTTAGGCAGAACAGCATGCACTAACCAAGTCTGAATGGATGCTTTCAATCAAGGCTTTAATTATTATGTCTCATCAAGGTGGGAATATAGTTACTCAGATTTCTGCTGACTTAGAAGATGGATAGCTTTTCAAAATGGAAGTTGACTAAGTAAAAATTACTACGGGCCGAGGTGTTTGTCTAGAATGATTAGAAGATAGTTCACGTACTTTGCCGAACTAGGGCTGATGTTCTTTTCACTAATAAGAAACGCCCCGTATTGCAGTTCTCTTAAAACTAGAATATCTAAGGAGATGCTACCTTTTATTGTTAAGCAAGATGTCAGGTTTTTAAACATGGCCCTGCCATGATAATCTAATCATGATTAGAAGCAGTGTTCCAAGATCTCAGAGGGTAGCATTTATTCTAGTCTTACTATCTGATATACCTTACCTTATGATGGGACATGGAAACTGCATGCAGGGATACAGTGTGTGAGCAATGTAGCATTTCACCCCTTCACAAGGTTTTACACATTTGTTGTTCCAAAAGTTCTGGAATAGGATTGTTGTGCTGAGCTATCCTATATACTAATGCCTATATACTATCCTATATACTAACTTGTTCCCAACCTTTTTGAATTGCGGAACCCTAGGGGCTCCATGGAGCACAACTTGGGAACCACTGGGGTTCCCAACCTTTCTGATTTGCAGAGCCCTAAGGGCTCCACAGAGCATAGCTTGGGAACCGCCGGCCCAAAGAATACTGTCTTCATATAAAAGGAAGGTATCAGTAAGTTGGAGTGAACTCTAAATTTTGCAAAACTACAAAAATATGTAGGGATAAAAAAATTATGGGCAGAGATATATAGTGACATAATGATAACAGAGATATATAATGATTGGTCTTGCAAACTCAGTGCTGTGGCTTCCTTAATTGTATTCATTCACCTCTAGAGCAGTCTCCCTCCTATCCCTCCTTGCACTTTACTTTACCATAGTTTTATTTATCATAAATTGTATCAAAGAAGTCTTAATGAAGACTGACCATGCCTATTTGCATGGAATCTGGATGGGAGCTCTCCACACTCTGCCATTTTACTGTTGGTCAGACTTAAAACTATTATTTACCAAGATCACCTAAGGCAGTGGTTCTCAACCTTCCTAATGCTGCAACCCTTTAATACAGTTCCTGTGGTGATCTCCAAGTGGTGCCTCGGTTCCTAAGGCCATCGGAAATATGCGTTTTCCGATGGTCTTAGCTAACCCCTGTGAAAGGGGTTGCAACCCACAGGTTGAGAACTGCTGACCTAAGGCCACTAATATCTTCAAATTTTGAGACACATGTGCTATAATGTGTGTGTGCAGTGTGGAAGACTGCAACTTTAGTGAATTCTGCAATACCTATTCAGACCACTATTGAGACTTTGGGTGTATCTACACTGTAGAAATAATGCACTTTGCTACCTCTTTAAGTGTTGCAGTGCTATGCTATGGAATCCTGTACCAAGTCTTTAGCCTTCTCTGGCAAAGTGTGCTGGTACCTCACAAAATCTCAGGATTCTGTACCACGGAGCAATGGCAATTAAAGTGCTGTAAAACTGCATTATTTCTATAGTGTAGATTTACCTTGGTACAGTTTTGTTTCTAATCTTCTCGGCCAGCAAGGAGGCAATAGCAATGTGTGAGCAAGACATGCAAGGATGTGAGAATGATAAGAAGCTTTTCAGCTGCGAGCAGCTAAGCTCCACCCTGATGACAGAGATCCAAAGAGGGAAAATACTAGAAAAAGTCAAACATGAGTTATAAACAAGACTTCGAAGAGTTCAGGTCATCAACTGTGCTGCTCAGGTCTTGCAAACTCAGTACCGTGGCTTCCTTGAGTGAATTCATTCACTTCTAGTGCTGTCTTCCTCCTTTCCTACTGCCTTCCACTTTAGTGTTATCATATAATTAATTCAGTTAAATATGTTCTGCATTTCTAAACCTAAAACTGAAGCATCAGTTGCAAAAGAGAGAACAGTTGCTGGTGATATACAGTTGGCCCTCCACATTTGTGGCTTTGACTTTTCTGTTTGACTGTTCTCTCTAGGAATCTCTAGGTCATCCAGCATGGCTCTGCTAAAAGTTGGCCATAAAGTCATGCTGGAGGATCTAGAGATTCCTAGAGAAAACACTTCTCTAGGCATTTTTCGTCCTCCAGCGTGATTCTATTATCAAGTTCCAGATGATGTTGACCACAGAGTTGTGCTGGAAGACCTAGAGATTTGTTCTCTCAGTTAAAAAAATCTGGTAGCTTTTTATTTGTTGTTTTCCCACTTTCATGGGGGTCCTGTGCCCCTAACTTTTCCCCTAAGCTGGGAAAAATAACATTGGTTAGTTTTTAAAGTGCAGTCTTTAATTCAATTAATTTAATTCTGGAATTAAGTTAATGCTAAGTCTATCTTATGCCAAGTGAAGACCATTGAGTATTATGTACCAGCATACTTGCTCCTGAATCATAGGCTGCATCCACAGCTCTGGCTCCACAACAAAGTACAAACCCCAGAAGTCCATAGCATTGAGCCACGGCAGTTAAAGTGGCGTCAAACCGGATTATTTCTACAGTGTGGATGCAGCCATAAACCAGAATTCTCCTGAACCTGCCCTTAATCATTTTGTGTTGATGCAATGCTAGGTTAATGCAATTGTTAAGTTCATTGGAGGGTGGGGGAGAATACCTGCTTTCTTCTTTGTCTAGGAGGCAGTGATACGCAGCAATGTCTTTCTCCAGTTGTATCTTAATGGTCACCAGAGTTTCACGATCCCTTTGCTGCTGTCCAGTTTCCGCTCGGATTTCTCCTACTTCTGCTTCCAGCTTGGTAATGACAGAGCCTAAATTCTGAAGCTCTATGTCATGCCAGTGTTTGGCATCATAAAGGGAGTTCTCCAAACCTCTCTTCTGTAAAGACAAAAGCATAACAGGGCTCTTATTTCTGGTTGTCTTTGCAGGAGTTTTTATTTATATCTGTGTACACTGATATAAGGGAATGGCAGTCTTCTCTCTAGCAGTGCTTCTCAAATTTTGACCCTCCAAATGTATTGGACCTCAACTCTCAGAAGCCCCAGCCAGCTTGGACAACAGTCAGGAATTCTGGGAGTTGAAGTCCCAAAAATCTGAAAGAGCAAAGTTTGGGAACCATGGAATGTGTAGGCTTTCCTAGAAAGAAGATGTAGGGCTAGTGTCAAGCACCTGCCATGTGTGTATCGAGGAATTACAATCAGATGTGAGATTATTTGTGCTGGAAGACGCTCCCAGAGGAACCAGACTGTCACCTGCCTTGTTTTCCTTCTGCCAGCAGGTGAAGACTTTTCTGAGAACTGATTGTTCAGTGGAACATGTGCTGTATTTGTATTTCTTGTTATTTTGTTTCCTTCTGAATAACTAGGCATAGGATTACACTCATTCTCACAACATCAGGCCTAACACACGTACACCTGGGCTGGCCAAATATTGTTGGATTGCAACTCCCATCATTCTTCATCATGGGCTACTGGTTAGGACTGAGGTGAATTGTAGGCCAAAAATACGTAGAGGGCCACCGTTGCCCATCCCTGCCAGACATAGGCAGATGATTGTCCTGAAAAGCAATGATTGCTTTGCACAAATAAATAGATATCCATTTTCTTTCTTTACTTACAAGGGTTCTCAAGGATTCAGTCTCTGCTTGTAGGCTTTGTATTTTGCAAGCTATCTCATGAAATTCTGCCCTCAGGGTTTCAGCCATTTCCTCTTCTTGGGTTCGTACAGTTGGTACTGTTTCTGTGGGTTGCTGACAACATGTGATAGTAACAAACAGAAAAAAACCCAAGCCCATTAGTTCTCACTTGGTAGTCTGTTATATATCAGTAGATTGATGGGAACATGAAAGAAAATTAATGAGCTAATCCTCAGCTTTCCCTACTGCTTATGTAAATAACTATAGCTTCTAAATGGAAACATTGATTGTCTATCTGCATTACACATTCATTCCATTTTTATACCATTTCAACTGCCACTGCACTGTTATATGGACTCCTAAAATCTGCAGTTTCATTGGGTACTTAGAATAATAGAATCATAGAGTTGGAAGATGCCACAAGAGCCATCCAGTACAACCCCTGCCATGCAGAAACATACAATCGAAGCACCCCAGACAGATGGCCATCCAGCCTCTGTTTAAAGACTTCCAAAGAAGGAGACTCCACCACTCTCCAAGAGAGTGTGTTCCATTGTCAAACAGCTCTTATTGTCAGGAATTTCTAATGTTGAGGTGGAATCTCTTTTCCTGTAACTTGAATCTGGGTCATATTCTCTGGAGTAGCAGAAAGTAAGCTTGCTCCATCCTCAGCATGACACCCCTTCAAATACTTAAACAGGGCTATCATATCATCTCTTAATTATCTCTTCTCCAGGCTGAACATACCCAGCTCCCTTAGTCTCTCCTCAAAGGGCATGGTTTCCAAACCCTTCACCATTTTCGTGGCCCTTTTCAGTACATTCTCCTTAAAAGAACATTAGTGCATTCCTGTGTATTAGTTCTTTTTAAGCAAATAATTTTCATGGAAATACAAATCCTAGGATTCTATAGCATGGAGCCATGACACTTAAATGTAGTGTGAGATCAATATAACCATGTAATACACACAGATCCTTACTGAAGATAATGGAAGGTTTTAGTCTGATCAAGCATCCATCCTGACTTCTCCCAGACAATGCAGCTGATTGCAGGGGCTTTTTCCTCGTCTCGCTAGAACTATGTTGTTGGAAAAGGGATTTTTTGGGGGCAGGCAAGGGAGAAAAGGATATCAATTTGCTGTATCCACTGCCTTCTTAGTTCTATGCCATGACAACACTGTTTCTGTGGAAGGGAATTTATTTCCTAGATAGATAGATAGATAGATATTTTTAAAAAGTCCCATGGAAGGAGGAGAAACGGTGATCAAGAACTCCTAAGGTAGAAAGGGACCTTCAGTATTGGAGCATGTTGTCCTGCCTTTTAATCATAGGTCTGTTCCCTAAAGCTTGTCAGGGTCCAACCCACTGGAGGAGTATTTATAGTTTCTTCAGAGACTGGTAGCCATCTGTTATAGTATGACATCAACCTATATTTTCCTCTTCCCCCTCCCTTGGCTTTACATACCATCTTTGACCCCTTTGGTCAAGAGTTCAGAGACTTTGTAAGTGTGTAGGCTATTTTGTGATCTATTTGGCCTGTTTTGGCCTACTAAAGGTATACTTTTGGTTTGGGGATGACTGGAAGAAAATCAAATTTAGCCTTTTACCAGTGGGATCCTACACTATTTCATAGTACCTGAGATTAGACTTTATTTTTTGAGGGCACCCCTCTGTCTGGTAGGCAGAGCTAGCCAGTTTTGCTTGTGTTGCATCTTTGAGTCTATCGTATTTTCTAAAATGAACTCCAGCCTTATTGATATGGAAACTGCTTAGTTTCCATCTACCTCCCAATGTAATAAGTTCGTTTTTTCCGCTTACCAAGAACCTATGTATTTCACTTGAGGATGAAGGCAGAAATAGATACCAACTGGATGTTGTTGTTGTTGTGTGCCTTCAAGTAGTTTCCGGCTTATGAAGACCTTAAAGCAAATTTATCACAGGGTTTTCTTGTGAAAGATTTGTTCAGAGGGGGTTTGCCTTTGCCTCCTGAGGCTGAGACAGTGTGACTTGTCCAAGGTCATCCAATGAGTTTCCATGGCTGAGTGGCAATTCCAACCCTGGTCTCCAGAGTCATAATCTGACACTTAAACTACTACACCAAAAATGGGTATCCACGACTGACTGTTTTCATCCCAGCTGGCCTAGAGACAATCCAGGATGCAACCAAAAACCATAAGTTGACTTGGAGCTCTCATTCATAGGGCTGCAATAACTCTTAATTGACTTGATGGCAGTTAACTACCTATTAAAGCCTAATTAGAATGGCCTAAATGCAACTGCTACTGCCCAACAGAGTAAACCCCTGGAATAAAATGATGAATGCTAAATCAGCATTTATGTCAATCCTGTTGCTTCAGTGGATCTAATCTTGTTGGGAATAGTGCCTTCCCACCTTTAACCTTCCAGTTTAAAAATGTGATTTAAGATAACCTGGATAGCTTCTATATTTTCTTTCCTGCCCCCTTTTCTTTGCTATCTAGTCCCAGTATTAGAAAATTTACCTTTTTGGGCTAAACTCTCAGTATCCCACAAGCAGTGATGTGGAATTCTAGGATCTGTAGTCCATAAAGTAACTTTCCCAAGCTCTCAGTGAGATAAGAAGAGTTCTAGAGAATTATAAATCTAGCTATTTTGTGACTTTCTGATTAGTTTAAAAAAGACTTACCTTAGTGTGGAGCAAGACATCAGTTTCAGTACGGTTCTGTTCAATATCCTTTTCCCAGTAAATCCGGATTTTCTCCAAGATGTCATCCAGGCCTATTCCAGTGGGAGCCTTTAATTCTTCCAACGGTGAGACAGCCAGTTGCTTGTAAAGCATCTTGACATCCTGAAAATGACTCGCATCAGAAAAAGTGTGACATCCTTTGAAATTACATCCATGTGGCTGTTTTCCTTTGATACAACTGTGCTGAAATCATTTGCACATTATTTGTACACTGAACTAAATAAAGAAGCTTTTGAGTTCTCTATCTCTTGCAGTTTGTACAAATTATTTTGATAGCCATTTTAATGCAAAGGTAAAACATTCCCATTCTTAATGAAAAAGTGGAAAAGTTACTTTTTCCAAGTAGCTATTTCTTAGGCCAGGAATTGGAATTATGTGCCCTTTCAGATGTTGCTGGGCAACAGCTTTCAGTATCCTTCACTGGCTATTCTAGCTAGGGATGTTGGGAAGTGCAGTCCAAAACATCTGGAGGGTTGCATAACTTCTCCTACTGCTTTAGCCGAAGACTTCAGTCATGGCCTAGAAAACTACCGAAACACTAGTACTGTCATGTAGTGGGGAGAAAAAAAAATGTCATTCTTGCATGCAAGAACGAAATGAATGGAAGACTTACATCACTTGCCTTTGTTCAGATAGATGAGTCAGTGGTCTGTGTAAACTCATACAGTACATTCTAGCTATATATTCTTTCTCAGCTGTATGTTCCTTTACCTCATCATGGCTCTTTGACAGTAAAGTAAGTTCTTCTTTCATACTTTCGATCTGGCTCTCCAGATCCACTTTAGTCAAGTTAGCATCGTCAATCACTTTATAGAGAGAGTTAATTTCATCTTCCACTGCCTTTCGGAATAGCTGTTCATTTTCAAATCTGTGGAGAAAATGGGCAAAATGTCAGATATAACCCAGAGCTTAAGTCTCCTGACAGATACCATTTCCACTTACTGGCCATACTCATGGGTGTCCAATCCCCCCTTTTAGCATCTAGCCAGCCCCTTTCCCAATGCATTTTCAACATGAAGCCCTTTCAGTGTTCTCATGTGCAAACAAAACAAAAACCCTGGCTCAGGCTGGCTTTGAATTCTGTGCATTTAAATGTGTGAGTGGGAGGGCACCATTATTGTTCTGTCTCAGGAAGCAAAATATTTTGGACCAAGTCTATCTTCAGTATTAGCATAGAAAGAGAAAATTACTGTCTGGAGAGTTACCTGTCTTTAACATCTTCGGCACAGGCTTGAACATCTTCTGTCTGTAACATAAGCCGAGCATTTTCTAGGACTGCATCCCCAACCTAGAAGAATTCAGTTAAATAAAAAGAGCACATACAATCTGAATTTAGAATTGGATCCTTAAATGGACCAGAGAGTGGATAGGAAAATCTTTGTGCAGTCGGATGCTGCATACACTATGGCTAATATTAGTTAGCCATATGCACTGAGATTTATATATTTGGTTGGTGGTTTCCATCCACCTATGAAACACATTGGGGGACCCCAGGCCTTATTTCAGCTTGAACTATCTCACAAGTTTGTTATGAAAATAATGTAGGGAGCAGGAGAGCCATGTGCATTGCCTTAAGTTTAAGTGGAGAAATGGTAGAATACAAATATAAGTAACAAAACCAAACAAGCAGACCAGTGATGGTGTGCATGCTTCTTGAAAGCATATCCTCTGGCAGTGTGGAAGAAAATACCACTGTATCTTCATGGTAAACTATTGCATTCAAATGATTTGTCATATTGCACAGCTATCACAAGGAAGAATCTAAAATAGCCTCTTTACTGGGCGTTTCTGGCTGATGTGTACCAGTCTTTGTAAACAAGCTTGGTGTACAATATTATTTGAATGGGTAGGATCAGGCAGATTTTTTCTCTCCCTTTTTTCTTATACAGAATGAAGTTGATTTAAAGTAGGTTGGGTAAAATACTTCTTTGAAGATTTGATGATGACAGGACACAGTGAAGCGTCAAATGAGATTAGACAAATTTGTGAATGAGAGGTCAATCCATCATCACCTATTAATAATATTAAATGGAATCCCATTAAACTGACTGCCTCCCCATTTGGGAAGATTGTCCTTTTCTCCTCCAATTTACAGTTCTGTTAATAGTTCCAGATGCAGATGAAGCCTCAATATCTAATTTGCACTCTGTCACTGATAGCTGTAGTGCTGAAGGCAGAACACACATTTAATCAGCAAGAAATTAGCACCAGTACTTCTAATAAATAAGTATCTTTCCTATTTCAGTAGAAAGCAAGGGATTGTGCAGGCGGAAAAGCTGAAATGTGTGTGTATATGCCTTCTATTTACTTGTTGATCTACCAAGACCTCATTAATTTCATATTTTTTTTAAAGGCAAGGAATACTCAAGAGGTGGCTTGTCACTGCCTTCCTCTGAAATATAGCCTATGGCACTTGGAACTCCTTGGTAGTCCCCCTTCCAAGTACTAACCAGACCTGACCCTGTGTAATGATCAGATGGGATCTGGTACTAGGAAAAACGAATCCTTTAGAACATTATTTAAGCAGTAGTTTGCAAAACTGCACTCAGTGCTAAATGCATTCTTACACCAAGTTTCACAAGTGCCAGCGTAGACAGCTTTTTTTAAAGAATAAATAAAAAAATAATCCAATTTGCATTGCTTAACTGAGATTCCGAAATAATCTCTTGCCCTCTTCTTGAGATCCACAGGCACTATGTTCGCTGTTGTACTTATGGTTTCAAAGATCATCTGGAAGTGAAGAGCAAAATCCTATCAACCTGATTTCAGGCAGGATAGAAACAAGGAAGGTACTTGAACTCAGACTAATTTCCTGCCTTCTTCTTCCTCTTTCTCTTTCCTAGGGAATGCCAAGGTATGTTCCATTTTGTAAGCTACCTGTAGATTGAGATAAGACCACAGAGACATCCTTTTGATTGGGTTCCAGTATCCTTTGACCAAATAGTTCCTTACTATTAGGTGACTTTTTAAAGATGTCACACATTATCTCCTGTTTTTCCCCTTCTCCTGAACAGACAATCTCATAGTTATTTGCATTGTGCCATCTTACACATTTCCATGCTTATTTAGCCATATCCTATTTACTCTAAGCAGCATGGGATCAAAATTTCAGACTCACAAGTATGTTGGAGGTAGGTCTCTACCCAATAAAGTAGCACCTTGCCATGCCTTCAGTAGGACAGATAAGTGAACTGGGATATGCTTCCTTTTTATTTCTAATTGTTTGGGTCCAGATGTAGCAGTTTACTAGTGTACTTGGGATAGAAACTAACTAGAAGTTGAGTCTCCCTTATCGTGAATTTCAAAATCCTAAGTACACCAAATCATCCACATGGACGGCTCAGATAGCGACAATTTTGCTTTCTGATGGTTGAATGTACACAATACTTCTTGTATTGGGAAATTACAGTATTTAGGCCACAAGCCCCAAAACACTTATTTTCATTCATGATTACAGTATGACCGTTCAGTTAATTCCAAGATAAAAAGAGTTTAAGTGAACAAATAGAAAGTTAGAGATCTTCGTTGCATTCAGAGGGTCTTCCTGTGTCCTTCACTGGACAGAGACTCCTCATTTGTCCTGTGAAGATGAATTTTGAAGCTCAATCCTAGAACTTTGCTGGGATCCATGTGGGAATCACTAAAGAAATGTGGGGAGAGGGGAGGACATGAGATTATTAGGGAAGCAAATGAAGGAGTTTCAGTGGCATAAATGAGAAATGGGATTTTCAAAAATTAAGGGAGCTGTTCCATTCTCTCTCAAGCTCAAAGCAGATACCACAGTACTATAAAACTGGATGGCATTTTTCAGTCTCATTCTGGTAAGACTTCCAGTGCAGACATTTAACTTAAATTTAGTGTGTATTATTGTACAGTGCACAATAATAATTATTTGATACCACTTTAACTGCCATAGCTACCTTCCATGGAATTCTGGGATTTATAGCTTCTTACATTTCTATGGAGAGCTGCATGCTGCAGTTTACAGTTCTAAGGAATTCTAAATTCCATAGCAGAGTACAAATCCCAAGATTCCTTAGGATGGGCCATGGCAGTTAGTCATATAAATTTGCTGTAATTGTGCAGTACGGACACACCCTTAAATGTTAATTTAAAAAAAAAACTTAATTGTTATATTTCCCTCCTTCTAAAGTAAACACAATTGAATTGGTTGTTTTTCAGCTTAGTATAGCTAAATGAATTCACTAACTATCTCTTCAGTATGTCACAACTTCCCTTCTCATCCAAATCTCTACAAAAAGGAAATCCATGATGTCTGTTCAGCAAGACCAATAAATCTTCACTAAATACTTTCATACACCAATAATAATAATAAAACCCACCACTTTGGGAAGTATAATTCACCTTCCATATCCACAGATTATGCATCCATGCGTTCAACTAACCATGGTTCAAAAATATTCACACACAAATACACCAAAAAGCAAATGGGATTTTGCTGTTTTGTATGAGGGGTTCCATTTTACAGTGGGCCCTTGGTATCCACTTGAATTTGCTTCCAGGAGCCCCCATGGATACCAGAATCTGTGGATGCTCAAGGCCCATTAATGGCAATGGCATAGTAAAATAGTGTCCCTTATATAAAATGACAAAATCAAGATTTCTTTTTTGGAATTTATACATTTTTTAAAAAAATTCCCAACCGTGGATGCTTGAATCCATAGATAAAAAGTCCATGAATACAGAGGGCTGACTGTATAATGGGTGCAGAGCAGCCACAGATTTTGGTATGCGCAGAGGAACCAAATTCTACCAGATACCAAGGGCTCACTGTAATTCATCACTGTTCTTCCATTTCTGAATTGACTGACAACAAATTGTAATACCCAGCAATGTTAGAGACTGAGATATGCCTCTTTTCTTTACTTTAAGTTATTGTGTTTAGCTAGAATTGCTAGGTGAATCTCCTTGCTTTTACATGGTGAGAATGGGAAAGAGATTTTCTTTTTAATTTGTCAAAACAACTTTGCTAGCTTCATGTATTCTACATACCTTGGCTTGGGGCACTGAGGGTGCAATTTGCTAGTCTGCCTGAGGCAGCAAAATATCTTAGTCATTACACATGTGGTGAAACAGATGTGTGTATTCATTACATATACCAGTGTATAAATGGAGAGCATAAAAAGAATATTACAGTATTTAATGTAAGCAATAGTTATGCAGAGCAGTGATTAGCAGCTTCCTTAGATTCAGTGTATATACCCCCTTACTTGATCTGGGAGGGCCAGACTCCCACAATGACTTCTAAAACAAACTCCCTTTGACTTAATCCATTGAACCTACAGGGGCTATAAGGGCAAATTTCATCAGGTCTCTTTCCACAACCTGTTTTAAACACCCAAGTTGGATTCCCTCCCCATACATAAAATTTATGGTGGTGGTGGAGGGCTGCTTTCCATGAAGAAACATTAACATTAAGGGTGGGAACCAATTCTGCTTACTAGTGAACCTACTGCAAAATTATAGTAGCACAGATAATTTAGTCTGGTCCTCTAATGGGGTCTGGACCCACCATCTATCAAATTCCAGTACTGATTGGCCCATAGACTTTGAAGAACACAGAATGCTTCACTCTGAGAGCACAACACTGTTGTTTGCTGAGCAAGTAATTTAACATGCTAAAAACATGGAAGTCAAACCACCTGATACAGCAGGACAGGGAAAGATGTAGGCTCCAGATGTTGGAACTACATTCCCTTCAGCCATAGGCAGTATAGGAAATGGTCAGGAATGATGACAATTCTGACCCACCGCACATTCCTCAGTGCTGACATACAGAAAAAAAAGCTAAACTCTGTGTGACTGATGTCAGGTTTGACCCAGATAAATATCTTCCTGTTGAGCTTTATGGCTGAGTTTTCCTCCTAAATCCATTACAGCTACTACAGCTTAGCTCAAGGATAGGAATCTTTGGTCCTCCAGATATTTTAGACTACATCTCCCAAAAGCCATGACCATCATGGCTGTTGAATAAGGTTGTTGAAGCATCAGAAGGGCTAAAATTTCCCCACTCTACCTTTGCCCTCTTTCCAAGACATTCCAAAAAGAAAAAGAAAAGTGTAAGGCACAATTTTTATTGTAAATTGTTTAAGTGGTCTTGTGCACACTTACTTGGGAATAAGTCCCATTGAACTCAGCAGGTGTTGCTACTCAGCAGAGAAGTATAAAATTTATGCACAAAATTGTACCATTGTGGTACATGCACCCCTGGCAGGGGAACTTCCCAAAGGTAAAAAGCTGCCGTTTTTCTCCGTTTTACCTTCGGTTTATTTTCGCATTATTTCACATTTGCAGTTTCTTCTTCACAAGGTAGGTGAGTTATAATTAATACATTCATTTAATAAAACGGACATGATTTCTAGAAAAAGGTGTACTTTTGTTTTCAGAACCATAATCCAAACATAAAAATTCACTTTGTCCTGAACAGGCTGCTGTACACTGAGAAGGAAGAAACATCTTGTCACAGCCCACTTTTTTTTTTTTTTAAGGCCTGGCTTTTGGAAAATTTGAGTGAAAGATGGAAATACTAATCTCACTTTCCTCATTACACACAATATCAAGCTGGTAATGAGATGATGGCAGGCTGGATAAACTCACACCGTTTTGGCAGCAGTTCTCTTAATAATTTTGCTGCTATTCATAACAGCTGCTGTGAGGAAAAATAGCTGATTATAATCGGGCCAAACAGGGAACTTTTGAGTCTCTCTCTCTCCCCTGTGCATGAACCTCCTCAGGCAATTCTCATACATAGTGTGGATCTTCCACAGCACACTGGGGCATGATAACACTAATTATCATGAAGATTAAAGTTTAAAATGTGCTGAGCAAGGTGGTGGTACATTACCGTGAAGCTGCATTTGATCATTACCCATTGGAATCTCATTGTTTCAGCTAACAATTCATGCCTTTGTTTCCAAAAAGTCTCATACTCACTTGGTGGCAGATGGTCTCCCAGCTCTCTCTCAGGGCTGCCCAGTTACTGGCATTAGAAGACTTCTTGGTCAGGTAAATGCGGATGTGGTCCTCAAGTTCCTGGTTCACCTGCTCTAAAGCTCTCACCTTTTCAATGTAGTCCACCAGGCACTCATTCAGGCTCTCATAGGATAGGCCTCGTCCCCTTTCCAGCCCTTGGGGCAACGGTATAGCTGAGCAAGAACTACGGAGGCCTTGCAAGAAGACACTGCTTATACCCAGAGCTCTGCGAGACACCCGGGTGCCCAGATTGCTCACACCTCCTGTAGGTGCAATACCCACATAAACACCTGATGGCCTTGAGAGACCTCCTCCTCCACCAATACTAACCCTACGGCTGGTGGCACCAGAGCTGTCTGCTGTGCATGTAGAGGGCTGTTGCCCCAAAAAGGAAGCCCTGCGCCTTGGTAAGGGCATGCTGAACTGCAGAATGTCTACACTAAATGAACTGCCTCTGGTGCTGCACACGCTGGTTGAGATCTGCAGAGCCAAGCAGGATTTGGGAAGGGGTGTCATTATCTGTGCTCCATCCCAAGAGCTTCTGGGACATTTCCCATTGTCTCTGGTTGCCTACCCCAGGCATGTTTGTTGGAACAATTGTTTGGGCCTTTCACTCTGTCAGCAATCTATTTCATGAGAAATCTGTCTGCTGCAGGAGCAGCACACGGAAAAGACAATGCAGTTCAGAGCCATAATAGGGGGAAAGAAAGAGTCCTTTAAATATCTAAAACACTGGCATTCTCTAGGCTTCCACATGTACCAGCAAGAGTCCAGTTAACTGAAACACCCACTATATCAAGAAGAGACTTCTATATTAAGAACAACCCTCTATATCAAGAAATGAGTAAAACCGTTTTGTGCCATTCCATGCGAACCCATGCCTACAACTTCCTAACTTCTTCTGAAAGCATCCAACCCAGAAACAAAGTGGATTATGGGCAATGCAAAAACTAATTACTCCTATATTTTCAAACATGTAAATGTTACATTTGAGCAATGCATCCATTCAGGCAGCACAACTCAAGGAAGCCATTTTCCACCTCAGGTTAAGCATAGAAGTCAGCGTGTTTGCAGCAGATGATGGCTTAACGCAGTGTGAGCTGACTGGCCTGGTGGTGCCAAGAAACCACCTCCCCATCACCTCTCCAGAATAGTTTCCCAATGCTTTAATTTTTTTTGAAAAAATGTGGAAGATGGTGATGAAAGCTGCCTTGAATTCCATTTTGGGTGGGATATAAATTCAATAAATAAATAATAATATGTAAATAAACTAATATATATCTGTTAAAACATTATACAAGACTTGTAGTCCATCTGAAACTTGCTAGGAGAGCCAGGATTATTGATAGAACCAGGACTAGATTTACTGAGTTGTACATCTATTTATTATTGATATTATGAAGGTAGAAGGAAGATGACTTTAACCTTGCAGAAGAAAATCTCCTTTTAAGAATTCTGAGAATAGAATTGCACTATAACTGCTTGTTCAGTTCCTCTGTTTATCTCCACAAGGAGATAAATATTTCTTTGTAACACGTGGGGAACATGTAGTTCTCCAGATGTCACTGGCTTCCACCTGCCATTGTTCCTGATCCTTAACAAGGCTAGCTGGGATTGAGAGAAGCTGGACTGCAACAACAGGCCCCTGACCCCTGCAATATATATCTAGCTTGTTTATTCACCATTATATAAATGAATGTACAGTATGTAGTCTTTTCAATCTGTAGCTGGTGACTGCATAAACATCAGTGAACTGAGACAAGCTGGCTAGAAATAGAGAGGTAAAGAAATACTGTAAAACAAAGCAATCTCAACTGACTGAAAACAGAGTAAATTTTAAAGGGAAGGCTTATTACCAAGCTGGCAGATGGAGGAAGAAAATGATGCTTCAATCAGCAGACTAACAGTGAAATGGTCTCTCAATCCCTGTATAGTTAATATTTCCAGGAGAGGTTGTTTCACTGTTGTGGTTAAGTGCCCTAACACTTTCATGGTGAATGCTCCTGCCACATAGGTCCCAGAAGACAAGAAAGAACAAGAGAAGGCAGGAAAGTCTTCATTAGATCTCTCATGCTCTGAGGAATTCTGTGAGTGATTTCTTATTTTGTCTGTGAGCAATTCCTTATTTTGCCAGGAACCAATGTAAGAAATATTCCCACTGTTCACTGCTTCTCTAGACCATGGTGATACATGGATCATGTGTGGTGAAAAAAAAAAAAGACAGGCAGTAGTTGGGACGTGGCACTTGAGTTCAACTCTGGACTCAATGTGCCAATTACTTTCTATCTCTCGGTAACATTTTCCCTTGTGTGACACTGGAATAATGCTGTTTTCTCACACAAGGCTGTTGCAAGGCTACACATAAATGAGTCTGTAAGGCACTGCTGTTTTAATATAGCATCTGCCAATGTAAGGCATATGGTATTACTCTCACTTTATGAACTCCCAGCACACAAACAATACAATCTATTTAAAAGACAACTGGCAGTGTTTCTTGACAGGCAAGAATAGTCTATATGACCACTTTCATGAGTCAAGTAGACCATCTGCAGTGAACGCAGGAAAAATTAGCGTGACATTCATAATAATGGAGATATTTAACCAAAATCTAATCTAAAGCCCTGTTGGAATTGGGACCAGCTAAGTAGGCAAATCAGACCTTGAAAAACTTTGGAAGGGCAAGAATAACATTTCTATCAGGCCCTGAGGTTGCATTCTTACAAGCTGCAGAGCCCTATTATTATTATTATTATTATTAACCTTTATTTATGAAGCGCTGTAAATTTACACAGCGCTGTACATGCAATCTTTTTAGTTAGACGGTTCCCTGCCCTCAGGCTTACAATCTAAAAAGACATGACACAGAAGGAGAAGGGAGTGGTGGAGGGAAAGGGTAAGAGGTCCAGCAGTTCCTCTCAACCTCCGAGGTCTGGACCAAGGCAGATGGACTGGAGGGAGGGCAAGGCTTCATAATGGATGGTTAATCTCAAAGCCTGATAGTCTGTTTGCACATATGGCATGGTGCAGATTCTTGCCTGGCTTGTTAGTCAATCCCTTAATGCTCAGATAATGCTCTGTCAGCAGTCATTTTAGTTGTAGCATATTGTGTTAGCAGAACAGGGATAACTGTCTTTTTTCCATGGCTCAGCCCAAAAGAATGCTAGACTATATCTGAGTATAGACTCCTGGGCTTGCTCAGTCTTGTGCAATAGGCTGGCAAAAGGGAGGGGAGACAGAGACAAAATGATTTTTAAAATAAGTAAACCTGGCTTGATTCCATACAAGCCATGTACCAATTATAACCGTTCAGTAAAAAAATTGGCTCAGCAGGCTTTTTTGTTTTTGCTTAGAAATAGCTTTTATTTTATAAAGCTGAAGTTTGGTCTGTAAAGTTTTTAATCACACTTATAAAAAGAGTTTGATAATTCTTGGGGGAGGGGAGCTGAAAATGTTTCTCATTATTCAGGGTTACACAAAGATTATATTTATAATATATATATTTATATATTTATAATTTGGAGAACATTAAGATGCAACTGCAAGTACTAGAGCAAGGGAAGGGTCATATTTCAGAGATCTGCTCACGTCCTACAAACAGTGTTTCTTGACAGAAGGGGTTAACAAGGACCATGCCGGTGTCCCTGTAATCACCATTGGCCGGGGACCGTGGCTCAGATAGGTGGTCCTGAAAAGTGGGAGGAGGGAGGGGACAGAAAGAGAGAAAAAGATTAAGTTTCAGAAAATCTGCCTTATACTCACCATTGGTACAGTGGTGTGATCCTGGTGCAATGCAAAGAGATTACTGTATAAGGTTGCATTATATATGGGTAAGCCTTTATGTGAACCACTAAGCACAATTCTTTTGCAAGATCTGTTCATTTCAGTGACCCTTACATATGAGTGGTTACCAGGTGTTCCTTATTTGAGGACTGGAAAGCTTGTCCCTTATAAGGCTGGAAGGTGTCCCTTATTATAAGCGATGTGCCCTATTTCAGGGGTTGAAATCTTTTATATTGATTGAGCAAGGTGCCAGAAAATCCAATATTGTGGGGTATAACCCACCAAACAGGACAGAAATGCATGCATCTTGTAATTTATGAATGTGTACAATATGTTACGTTTCCAGGGGAATACTTGGCTAAGATAACTGAAATCAGTTCTTTCATTTAGCCAGAGCACAAGCTTGTCCATAGCTATCTCGTGACTGACAACCCTGCTAGGTGTGGGCCCAGCAGAGACATTTTGCTGTCTGAGTCAAAGGATAAGATAGATTCCCCTCTCCCTAATTTCATGTTAGAGGGATTCCTCTTTCCCCAACTGAAGTGCATTTCATTTCAGTGCTTGTGGTGGGACAACATCCTTAACTTGTGTTAGGATTGCACTGGGACAGAAGGCAGAATGTGTGACATAGACTGTTCAGTTCTCCAAAAATGGCAATGGTTGTGGGACTCAGGAGGTACAACAAAGTCATGTTCCTGCTCCTTGAATTCTTCACTATAATGTTCCTTGTGACACAGGTGGCCCTTGAAGAGGGCTACATGGATTGTGCCTCATATAGTCTCAATTAGCATTGCCAGAGTGAAAACTAGAGAGGGCTCCTATACCTTTAATGGCTATGTAGAAAAGGGACTTTCAGCAGGTATTGCTGGCTACCTAGTTTTGTAAGAAGTGACACCTACTGAAATTCCCTCTTTTATACAACTATTAAAAGTACAGGAGCCCACTCCAATTTTCAGTCTAGTCACCTTAGTTTCACAATCCAATTGCTAATCCGAACTGGAGGAGGCCCACTGAATCAAGTACGGAATGGTAAGTCAACCCTTGTGTAAAATACACTGATTCTAGTTGGAACTAGAAATTGGATTTAGTCCAAGGTATAAAGCTTCAGAAAATAAATTAAAGTAAATTAGGGCTAGGAAGACTAGACCACCATGACCTGGACATTAAAGCAGCTGTAAATTTTCCTTTCAAAATTTGTACTGGTGTTTTCTGTCTTGAACTACATTTGAAAGATATGTATGGTAAAATTCAACATTGCAATCTCATGGGTGAAGAGAGATAACTACAAGGGTTTCTGTAGGAACTAAATGTCAAATCTATTTTAATATACTACAGGATCCAGAGCAGTGGAGTACAGTTAATATATATGCAAAATTTACTATGGAATTGACAGCGTGATCTCTTTTCCTCTAATCAGCAACAAAAGAGCAGAATATGTTTTAATGGTCTTTGGTGCTGGAGCATAGTGGTATAATATATTTGATTATATAATATACAATATACACACACACACTTGAGTAATTTACTCATTGCTTAATATTGAGACTGACTGAAAGAAGCAATTTCTCTCATTCCTACCTTCAAAAGAGTTGCATCTATAAGAAAAACCACTACTATTCCCAAGTCTGGTAAACTTAAAACCAGTTAATATGGCAAACTTATCTTTATTTAAATACCTTTTCTATATATCAGAATAAAATAGCACTTTGATTTATTTCCCAAAGAAAAATGATTTATCATTTTAAAATGCAGTTTAAACATTACATTGAATTAGTTCACAATACTTAACATTGTACCACTCTCTATTTGTGCTAATTATAAAGGAGTTTCTGTTTCAACTTACTGCTTTTGGCTCAGACCAAAAAAGGCCTGAGTATTGTATATAAACCATTACCTGGCAACATGTTTTAGCTGACAGCACATTTATCATGCAGTTTTAACTACCATGCCTCAATGCAACTGAATTCTGGGATTTGTAGTTTGTGAGATATTTAGCCTTATCTGTCAGATAGCTCTGGTGCCACAACAAACTACAAATCCAGGATTCCATAGGATGGAGCCATGACAGTTGAAGTGTTGTCAAACTGCACTAATTCTACAGTGTGGCAGCAGCCCAGGAGAACTTGTTTCATCAGTGTTAATTCCACAGGTTGCTATTGCCAGTTTCTGATGTTAAAGGTTACAATTTACAAGATGCACCTGTCCCATGATAATGCTATAATGATGGAAGCAACTGAAGTTGCCCACTTTAATGGAATGGGATTTTAGTGAATATTCTAGCTGCTAAGACATGAATCATTCAACAACATAATGTTCCCAAATGACCCAGCTTCTACAAAGTGAAAGAAACCCTCAGGTCAGGGAAACCTTCAAAAGAGAAAAAGTAATACTGTCCTTGCTGGGATACAGAAAGACACACACAATGTGAACTGAGAAACAAAACCTAAAATGTGTTCAGGAAAACAGAGATCTGGAGAAAAGAGGGAGGAGACAGAAAGGAAGGATACAGACCACTGGAATTATGCAAAATTTCTTGCAGATAATTTTAGTTGCAGGAAATAGTGGAGGTAAAGACTATAACAGAATAAGAAGGGACAGTGAGTAAGTCAGGATGACTAAAGACCAGCAGACAGAGTGGTCAGGTAATAGAAAAGCACAATCCTGAGAAAGATAGAAAGGCCATATAAAAAGCAGGGTGGGTATAATGTTGTGCTCCAGGGACCCAGCTCTATCTTAGGCCCAAAGGCTGAAGAACCAGGGGTGCCAATGGAGGAGACATCAGGCCGAACACTACTGAAAATGCAGAGCTATATCGGAGGCCTGACACCCCTGAACTTGAGAGCTCTGTGCCCCTGAGTCTATGACAATTCGTAAGTCACTGGGCCACTGAATTCATGACAACAGCACAGAGTCCCCCAAGAACTCCATGATCCCTGGAGCAGCAGCAGAAGCAACTAGCAGTGCATGAAAAGATGGAGTGCTAGGTTTCAAGTAAAAGTTGTTCCCTTTAAGAGTTCCCACTCTTACCTCAGATGTTTCCAGGGAATGTATCTCTCTTGGCAATTCTACAGCATGCCTGTTGAAGTAGTCCATGGTGATAGCATTGTTCCAATAGCTCAGGTTGTTCTCTGGATTAGATGTCTTCTTCTTTCTACGCATGCAGCAGACAGTTAGTAGGACCGCTGTGAACAGAAACACTGAAAATTATGCATCATTGGGAAATTACATCAGTGATTTTGTTGCTGAACTAGCTACTCTATAGGCACTTTGGGCACCCCAGTCCCCCAACTTGTGACACATGACAAATAATGATAAGATGGATCAGTGTGGGAGCAGAGAAGGCTGGTGTATGGATGCCATGTAACATGGTAATTTTAGCCTTTTCTGGCCCATATCAACTTTATAGTTGATTTTTTACATATCAGTTTTCTATCACACATATGTCCAAACTTACATTTTTACATATACTCTTACAAATCATGTTACAATTCCTTATTTTGAGAAGCCACCAGCTGAAGTAAATGTTCTTATCTGAAGTCCAGTCCTATTAGCAGTGAAAAATTGTGTCATAACATTGTACCTACCAAGTCAGCTACAAATCTGATTTATAAAATTTGGGCATTGTGAATTTTACTTTCATTCTCATTTACAGTTGTGATTGTGGCCTAAATCCAAGTACATTCTAATTGGGATGAACAAATGGATTTATGATTTGTTTTCCAGCAAAACAGGTTTCGCGGTTTCATTTTTCAAACTGTCTTGTATTTATCCAAATAGCTTTGAGAGCACGTGATGGTCTGTCTCCCAACTCCAGGAATTCCTGATCAAATGGACTGTCTTGATAATTGATTCTCTTGATCCATTTAAATGTAGCTTCCGTTATGGGACAGTAACAGTGACAACAGTGGTCACAAGAGGATGACCTATGCTGGGAAGCGGATAGGGACAGTGTGTCCCTGTTCCTTTTGCTGGACTTTTTGACAGCCTTTGATACCAAGCTTGGTATCCTTCTGGTCTGCCTCTTCAGGATGGGACTTGGACACACTGTTCTACAGTGGATTTGGTTTTTCTTGGAGGGGCAAACTCAGAAAGTGGTAGTGGGGTACTCAGGGCTTGCTTTCTCCACTTTGCTGTTTAACAAACCATGGGGAGAGTTTGGGGATTTGGTCCATAGGCTGATGCCATCCAACTCTGAGAAATTGGTTCATTACAAAACTGGTGCCTGCTCTCAGTACTGGCCTGTATGAACGGGAACAAACTGAAGCTTAATCCAGAAAAGATACAGCACTCCTGGACACCTGAAAGGCAGATCAGGAAACAGGGATTCAGTCTGTTCAAGATGAAGTTACTCTCCTGAAATCTCAGGTTCACAACTTGTATATAATCCTGAGCTCTGCCTTGATCATGGAATCCCAGGTTTCATTGGTGGCCAACAGTGTACAGTTTTTGCACAGTTAAAACTAGTGCATCAATTCCTGAAGATGTCATATCTGGCTGTGGGGACATGTCTCTAGATTTTATTCCATTTACTGTAACATGTTTTACATAGGGCTGCCTTTAAAAACTGTTCAGAACATTCAGTGGCCCAAAAATGCTGTGATCAGAGTGCTGATTACAGGGAAAATATAACACCTTTGTTAAACCAACTTTACTGGAAACTGTAAAGCCCTAGATGGCTTGGCTTTCAGACTAACTGAAAGTCCTATCTCCCTAAATAAGCCTGCCAAAGTCTTTAAGATTCTAAGGGAGGACACACTTGCAGTCCCAACACTGACTGTCACAGGCTTATCTGGTGAGGACACATGAGTGGTCTTTGGCCATTCTCACTGGCTCAACTCAGTCTACGAAATTCTCTTCCATAGAAGACTAGGTTGGACCACTTTCTGCTCTGTTTTACTTAGCAAAGATCTTTTTATTTAAACAGGCTTAGGTGATAAACTGTTAATGCAGACAGGTCTTCTAGTTGTGTGTGTGCGCGCGCTGTACATTCATTCTTATTGTCTTTCAAAAATGCTTCTACACTGTTTCAAATTAAAGAAGAAGGTGGGAGGAGAGCTTTTTTGGTACCACTTAAGTTTTATTTCTTCTGCTAAATATTGTAAGCAGGGTGGATCTTGCATTTGAGGGTAAATCTGCACTGCAGAAATAATACAGTTTGACACTGCTTTAACTACCACTCCTATGTGTTATGGAATCCTGGGGTTTGTAGTTTGCTGTGGCACCAGTGCTTTCTTGCAGAGAAAACTAAATATCTCACAAAACTACAAATCCCAGAATTCCACAGCATTGAGCCATGGCAGTTAAAACAGTGCCAAACTGCAGTATTTCTGTAGTGCTAATTCAGCCCAAGTGGATTTGTAGGAGGTTATACTGTTGATGAAAGAACGCTCTGTAAGGACCCCCCTAAAGTTTTTCATTCAAAACAGAGACTGAACACAGGGAACATGCAATTATTTGTCCATGGGTCCCTTTTGAATCTGACAAGTGCCTTTAAAAACATCAAATACATTTATCCAAGAATACCCAGGAATAATATATTTAATGAAGACACCACCAGTACAATGTGTCATAAACCAAACAGCTGCCAACCCTTGACACTGTGTTCTCACCATCCAATGGAACTAGTACTGTACATGCTGTGCTCATTATTTCCAGTAAACATCCAAGAATCTTGTAATACAGCAGTGACAGACAACTGTTACCCTCCAGACATTGTTCCATTTTGACTACTATCATCTGTCATCAGATTGTGTTGGTAAGAGCTGCTGGGAGTTGCAGCCAGTCAAAATCTAGAGTCCACCTACATTCCAAGCTCCTACTGTAGTACTGTGGTATTTATGTAATGGGTAGATTTTAGACAAGGATAAAATTCACAACAAATCCTTATGTCAGAGAAACAAATGAAGATGTTACATGGCAAATACATAAAACAATCAGCTTACTAGGTTTTTTTTAAAGAATGAAAAGCAACTATAGGTTGATCCCATGTCCATGGAACCAATATTCACAGTTTCAGTTATCTGCAATTAAAAAAAGAGGGATAGATACCATAGAGATATGTTGGAAAATGCTTAGATTCCTCCCTAGGAATCTCGAGGTCCTCCAATGCAACTCTATACAAGCTTTCGAAGCTTCATTGGCTTCTTATCAGAAAAATGTTAAAAATCATATACAGTACAAAAAAAGTAATGATGTCAAGCGTCCCAGGCTTACATTCTGTTTCAGATGTTACTCTGTTATCAGTTGATATTGAGGGATTTCATATGGCTAATTTGGCCAAAATATTGTGCTATGTTGTTAGTATTAGAGAATACAGGTTCAGCTCTCAATTGGTAAGCACCTACAGTTCTATGAATAGCACATCACAACAAAGACTATTCCTGAACTGCTTTTACCAAGAGTAAATGTTCTCACAGCATGCTATCTTCTTAACAAAACATCTGAGTGAGTGTGCGAGAACATAATCACATCTGTTTTGATTTGAATCAAGTGATCCCTTATCATCCTCTTATTATCAAAAAGGCTTCAGTAGTTTGGCAATTTTATCTAAGCCAATCTCAATCATTTTGTTAGGCACACTTTCTTTGCCCTTTGGAGCTACGGAAATTTAAACACAGGAATTATTTTCAGCTGGGTAAGACTTACTTCCTGTTCTATTCCCTGCCCTCATCTTCCCAATAGGAACAGCATCAGGAATGGTCAATTGCATACATCCCTTCTGGAATAGCTGTATACTCTGGGATGCTCCCAGAGCCAAACAGGCACTGGGGAGGTCCTTCCTTTGAGCCAGATGTTATGAATGGGGCGCCTTGGGATACTGCAGCTGGCATCCTGTTAGTGATTTATGCAAATGTCTGTTGAGCTATACATGTGGACTGATTTTTTTTGTTTTGACAATATGTTAATAGTTATATCTAGCTGATGGAGGATGTTTTGGGAGCCGGTGGGGCCTACAGTGGGTCCTTGGGGATAAAGTGGCCTATCCCTGTTTTAGGAGCAATTCCTAGCCCAAGACATTTTGCTTTCTGAGACAAATGATAAGGTAGTGCAGCCTCCCCATTCCATGTGCCAACGCTGGCTGCACTGGCAGCTGAACTTTGCTTCAGTGGAAACAATAGGGCAGGGTCCTCCACTACACTTGTGGGTACTGAGTCACAGAGCTTTACTCTCCAAGGCCAGGAAAGGCTAGGGAGCTCAGGAGGAACAGATGTGACAAGCGGGCTGTTCTCCAGCATCTACTGGCTGAGATACTCATCTCATTTTGCCTGATGATTGGGCCTGCCCTAATCCCAATATCAACGGGATGAAATTTCTCCATCATAGCATTGACAGTGCTCTGTTTTGAAAGAAAACTGACAAAAGAGGTCACAGTGTACTAGTGAAGATACATGCTACAATTGTGGCTGTAACCTGGTAGATTTGCATCCAGGTGGGTTATAGCGACAGTAAGCTTCCCTATGCTTACATCCTAGACTAGTTTGTTTCAATGTCCAAATCCCTTTATCATTACTCCAGTACTTATGACATGGACCACTGCAATGCTCATAATCACTGGTGCTACAAGAGTTCTCACACCACTTGTACAGCTAAATTGCAATGTCCTAGTTCCAAAAATAACTGCATTTTCACAACAATAAGAGAGGAAGCCAACTTAATGTTGAGAAAACAGTTTCCTCAGTCCTTCGCTGATATTCTAACCAGTATGCTATGCTGGCTGTTTATCAAGTAGAGCTAAGTAGCTGGGAAGGAAGCTATTCAGAGGTCAGAATAAAGGGAATAGAGGGTTTGCTAGGTACTGTGTTGCTGTTGAAAATATCAGTGGCAGTGGTGGCTAGAAAACCACAAAAACAGCTCCACAGTGTACACAGCCTGAGGTACTGCCCAAGGAAAAAGGAGGCAGTGGAAAACTTTTAAGTGTCATCTCTAGATAATCTAAAATAAATCAGTTCGTGATTCAACAAGTTTATGTATAGCATTTCCACCAACAGTGAGACTGTTTTAGCTACAGTGGCAACCTAATTAGGGCCCACAGAATACCTATTTTTAAATATCGTTTGCACTATGGGAAAAATAACTAAAATGCCTAGGTTGAGAAAAACATTCAAGAACTACACAAAACCAAAATACTTTTCATCACCTCAGAACTGTAAAAATGGCCCCAGTTTTAAACTGACAATCCTCCATCTCAGCAGACAAAGTGAACATTATTGGCATGCAGGGATCACTCCTATAGTAAGACTTTTAATCAGATGGGGTTCATTCAATGCCTGTCTTTATTCAAAGGAATTTGTATGCTCCTGCTAGAAATCTATCTGTTGAATTAACAGAAAGATTGTTATTATTCCAGTCAAATTAAAAACTGCAGGCTATTATGATGCATATCACAATGCTCAGATAGAATTCTTGCTGTCATTTATCTATCCCTGCTAATTCCTAATTCAGACTCTAATGCAGGAGTGGGGAATTTTTGGCACTCTAGGTATTGTGAGTCAAACCCCAGATGTGCCAGCCAGTATGGACCATGGTGAGGGACTATGGGGCTGTACAAACCACCCCAAAGGGGCGGCCTTCAGCTGCCCCTTCTTCAGCTGGATTGGGGCTGTGGCAACCTCACACCATGCAGATGTCTGGTACTACAGTTTTAACTATTCATAGTTCATTTACTTAGTCACAAACAATTATGGATGACATTCATAAAGTGGTTTCTTTCTTACTCTCTCATAAGGAGAAACTAAGGAGACAGGAATTCTCTTTGCAGTATAAAAAAGCCATATGTTACCATATGAGGCGGCAGCAGTTCAAATTCAATTTACCTGTTTTCTGCTCACATTCCCCCCACAAACCCTCTATTGCTCTATTTTTTTAAAATGGCTATCTAAAATTACTTTCACCTAGAAAGATAGTACTAAATGGCCATGATACAGGATTATTTTGTTTAAGTTCTGTAGCTAAATCTGCATGCAAGCCTTTAGAAAATGTTTGGTTTATGGTTTCTAAAATTATAGGTATGTTGCATTGAAATGGTGAGTCCCAAACTTTAGCCTTCCAAGTGTTTTGGGCTTCATCTCCCCGAAGCCCCAACCAATTTGGCGAAGAGTCAGGAATTCTGGGAATCTTAAGTTCAAAACATCTGGAGGACTAAAGTTTGGGAACCACTGCTTTAAAATGCATCACATTTGCCTTTGGCAGACTAAAGATACAGTTTCACTACATATAAATAGCACTCATTGATTTTTAAAAATACTCAAGTGGAATAGCACTAAAAATGGTCACAGGCCTGAAACAAACAGGCCAAATAAAGCACCTTCCCAGTGCTTTGGGGGCATGCTCTTGAAATGACACATGCCCCCTAACCACCTGGAAGCTGCTTTGAGGCTGCCTAAGGTGGCCTAAACCCAGCCACAAAAGGAGCGACAAAAAGTCGCTCCTGCTGGCAACCCATTTTGGATTGTAGGAGTGGCTGGCCTCAGGACTGCGGTCTCAGGACAGCAACTGTGGTGAGAGCAGCCTCTGGCTGCTCCTTTTGCCCCATCTACTTGACCCCACACTCTTTAAGTTTTTAGTATTAGCCAAGTTGAAGTTTCACTGCAAACAACTCCGATTTGAAAACTTGATGATAAAAGCATTTTTCAATAATCATCATCATCATCATCATCATCATCATCTGTAGGACAGGGCTGCAATAGTATAGCCTCCGACCCTTAAGATGATAGAGACTGTCTGCTTGGGTTCCAACAGAGGAACCAGATGCAAAAGTCGAAGGGACCTGTCCAAAAAAGGTTCCTGTACTTTTAACAGCTTCATAGAAGACAGGGCTCTTGCATGTTTAATAGTTTCATTGCAGAGAAAATTTCAACAGCTGCAGTTTGTTACGCAAAGAATTAAAGAGTAACTTTATAGAAAAGAAAATTTCAGTCAGTGCAGTTTGTCTGAAACTTTTTCTGCAATAGAACTATTAAAGATGCAAGAGCCCTGTCTTCTATGCAGCTATTAAATGTACAGGAGCCTTTTTATAGCACACTTGTCTTTACCTCTTATACACCTGTCTGTTCAGAGCTCAGGCATATATATCCTCTGTAATACCCCTAAGAACTTAATTCCTGGCTTCTGCAGGAAGAGCAGGTGAAAGTTACAAGTAAGGGTGAGATGAATGTCTATTGAGACTGAAGATGGCTGCTAAATATCATAGAACAATGCTGGATAATATGGACCATTGGTCCTCATCTGGTCCAGCACCTCATTATATGTTACAACAGCCAGGAATAAATTTAGAAGGAAAAGAAAATATTTCATATAGTAAAAGGAAAGAATTGTGCAGCCTTTATTTTACAGTTTTCAAACAATATAGTACAGAGCATGAAGATACCCTGTTTAGTATCTTCAAGCACCACACGGAAGCCCTTACTTTGTTTTTGGAAATACTGCAGTATAATAAAATAGAGCACAAGGTCTGATTAATTTAGTAGGACAGAATCAAGCATGTGTTTAGCTCTCTTATTTAAATCAAAAGAATTGGGTGATAACTTTAACCATTAGAAATAATCAGTCCACAGCTAAGTCAATACTTCTCATTCTGTAAGTAAGCCAAAATGTTCAAAAACATTTTGCTGCCTGAGGCAGAAAAGCAAATGCACTCTCCCTCCTGCAAACTAAGGTGTAAAGTATCCAATGTGCACCAAGTTAATTTTAAGCATCTCTGTCCATCTCTTTGGGGAAAAAAATACAAGAAATTCAAGAACTGTTCCCTTTCGTAACATCTAGAATCTGTTGCCTGAGACAACTGTGCCACTCTGATTAATAGCAGAGCTAGGCTCTTATGTGCCTTAAGCTAAATCCAGAAATGATCTGTCTGGCTTTAGTGACCTGAGAATGCAAAGTAGAGGTATCTCTATTCACTCATGACATGTACTGATATACCTCCCACAGGAAGTCACTGAATTGACACCAGGAATTCGCACATTTGGCACACACAATCCATTGAATGAAATTGGCCAGGACCTTCCTGCACAAGTGTTTCAGGGCACCGTATTGAGTTGTGGTCTGCAGGGTGACACAGTAAGGGGAAAACAGCAGCAGCAGATGTTTACACTTACTTCTTCCACTGCTTGTCAACTGCTGCATGTGTTATTTCCACAGGAGAGAACTGGTGTGGTGCAGAGGAGAATGAGAACATCAGTTTAAGACAGCAGCCTTTGGGTTTCACTGTGCTAAGCAGCAGACCAAGACAGCTTGACTATCCTTGTAATGCTGAAGAAGCTATGAGTTGTAACCAAAAGAAGCATAATCTTTCCCCCCCAAATTGAGCCTCACATGTGCAAACATGCTCTTAGCGGCAGAAGGGCCAATAGCAACAGCAGCTTCATTTATACACCATGTCATACCATACTAAGCGGTCTCTAAGCAGTATGAGCATCATTGTTCTTCCTGACAGTTTTCAAGGGAAAGTCAAATGATGTCACACTTGCCTTCCTTTACAGGGAAAGAGTTGCAATCCTAAACCGACTTTTTGGGAAGAAAGCTTCACTGAACAAAATGAGACCTCATTCTGACTTAATTAACTTAGCAGATATATGCCGCTTGCTATGTGTTATGAAATTCTTAGTTCTCATCCCTCTGATGTCTCCCTCCTTCTCTCACTCATGTATCTACTCCAGTGCTTTGATTTTCCCACAAAATTAAGGTCTCTCTTTCTGTAACCATCTATGTGCTCTTACCCTTGCATCCTCTGTTATTATATTGTCCTTTAGTTGCAGAAGCACCTCTCATTTTCTTGGGCTTTAATGACTTGGATTCCACAATACTGGATAAATATTTTAAAGAAATCATGTGATACATTTTATAATTCTGGTGCATACAATTAATTTCATTCTCTCCCCCTCTCCTTTTTTCTTACACACACAATGATTCAAAGGTGTACAAAGAACATTATAAACCCAATTAGAATGATATGATGCAAATGCTTAACTTATCATCAAACAAATGATGTGGTTGAGAAATAAATGGTACTTAGTTCTCAGTTAAACAGTTAAGTGCATTCACAACATAAATAACACATTCCAAAAGATCTCTTTGTATTTTGTAATTCATTGGTCAAAACCAATGAAACAACTCCTTTCCCTCCTGGATGACCAAATTGGATCAGGCTGACAAGGAGATGGATATTCATTTAAGTATTTAGCTGATCTTATGAACTGACTTGGATGCTGGAAAAACTTGCAAATATCATAAAACATGTTCATGAAGACTACTGTAGATCCACTTTACCATCAGGAAATGCATTTTACCATCATTCTCCTGCTATATTTATGATTCTAGGAATACCATGCTGAACAGTGTTGGACACCGACATTTCACTGACCAATATATTTTACATTGTTTCACTTACTGTATATATTCATGTATGTATAAGCTGGATGGCCATCCAGCTTATACATAGTTTGCCATCTGTCAGGAATGCTTTGATTGTAATTTCCTGCATGGCAGGGGGTTGGACTGGGTGGCCCTTGTGGTCTCTTCCAACTCTACAATTCTATGATTCTAAGCCTACAAATTTAAGTCAAAAAACTGACCCCAAAATACCTGAATCAGCTTATCCATGGGTCAATGTAAGTACTGTACTTTTATTAAAAAAGGAACCATCTCCTGGTGGCAAGAGAAGCACTGACCCTCCTCAACTCTCTTATCCATTCAGCTTTTAGTGTATGCAGAAATAGTTATGTGCTAGATCCTCTATTACTTGGGCATCACATATACGCAGCCTATCTGAAAGTGAAACACCTTTGAATCTTCCTTGGAGGAGCATTGTGTCCATCATCTCAAACCAGAGACAAGTGAAAGCAGTGCACTGACAATGTGAACTCAAAGGCTTTCATGGCCAGCATCCATAGTTTTTTGTGGGTTTTTCGGGCTATGTGGCCATGTTCTAGAAGGGTTTATTCCTGACGTTTCACCAGCATCTGTGGCTGGCATCTTCAGAGAATGTTGGCATAGAAGAGAGCTGGATATATATACTGTGTGACCCAGGTTAGGGAGGAATTTCATGTCAATCTGTGTATTATTCTGTTGTTGATGGCAGGATGTCAGGGTGGGAGGATATGCAAAGAGGATTAGTGTTTGCAGTGTCTGGTTTTCCTTGATTCATGCAGCTGTGGACAAATCTACAAATGCAGTGTACAAACACGAATCAAGATACACGAGAGACACTGCAGACTGAATCAGTCAGGAAAATCAGCAGTAGCAGAACATGTTATAAACCATCGTGGGCATAAAATACTGTTTGATAACACTGAAATTCTGGACCATGCCAACAACTATCAGTTCAGAATGCACAGGAAAGCCATTGAAATCCATAAACATCTGGATAATTTCAACCAGAAAGAAGAAAACCTTAAAGTGAACAAAGTTTGGTTACCAGTCCTAAAAAAACAGCAAATGCAAATGAGAAACCACCCAGGGTCAGGGTCTTTCCCAGCAGATAATCATCATCAATTAGCAGACACTAATCCTCTTTGCATATCCTCCTACCTTGAGGCCCTGCCATCAACAGAATAACAATACACAGATTAACATGAAATTCCTCCCTACCCAAGATCACACTGTGTGTGTGTGTGTGTGTGTATCTCTAGAATGTTGTTCTATGCCAACCATCTCTGAAGATACCAGCCACAGATGCTGGTGAAATGTCAGGAATAAACTCTTCAAGGACATGGCCACATAGCCCAAAAACCCCACAAAAAACTATAGCGCATTGACACTTTCTCATCTCAGCTCCCTATGAATGCTTCCACATGTGCACAAACTTGTACATATATATTTCAAGGTGTTCTAGTTCAGATATTATTTCTCTTGCTTCTGTAACATATTGACTGCCAATCTCCTGATTTAAGTTTTAAAAATATAATGATTAGGTGCAGAAATTAGCCTGCCATGGTCACTGTGTAACAGTAACGCCCAAAAGACATGAATTAATCGAGTAGCACCTTTGGGACTAACTGGGGGGTGGTGGGAGAAATTCCAGCATACGCTTTTGTGGACTCAGTTCACTTCATCAGAAACCCTGCAGGCTGTATCTGTATTTTGCCTGATGTCCTGAAGGTGGCGGCAACCTCCTTGCTATGCAACCCATGTACCAAGTGGTCTGTTGCAGCCAATTATTGTTGTACAGGAAGCTGAAGCGTTCCATAAGAGGTGATTCTTTAGGAAGAGAGAGCAGCACTGTCGGAAATATGGCACAAGGGAGCTACAACTGGTTTGTCCATGAATAACCAAGTTATTTATCTAACATTACAATAACAAGAAAAGTGACTTGAATAAGTGGGTGTTTGTATCATTCTCAAGTTGTAAGTGAAAGATTATACAGTGATGATGATGTGATGCCATGAATTCCAACTGATGTACGAAGTGGGCAGTTCCCTGAATGAGAACTGGAAAAGAATACAGTTTATGAAAGAATAAACTTTTCAGAATAAAAAGTAATAGTGCAGCCATGTACCACTGCAATGTCCAGTGCATAAAGCTATTTAACCACCGCTTTAGCTGTCCATTCCTGCACAACAGGAGGTTGGATTAGGTGGCCCTTGCAGTTTCTTCCAACTCTATGAGTCTAGGAGACAGAAAATAGCTTCAAAGACTGCAGTGCTGTAAAAGCATTGCTGGACATTGGGTAAGCAATCAGTTCTTTTCTCCCTCTATGATTTCTGCCCCAAAAACCTGAGCAAGTTTTGAGGCACACACAAAACCCTGCAATGATTATGAATGGGGGCTTGGATCCAAGGGGCCTGTATGGTCTGGTGGTCAGAGCCTTGAACAAAAAAAATTACAATGCTTAAACTTCAGGGTAATGAGGACTTAAACATGTTCCTTTTGTACAGTAACATAACATCTGGCAAAATTGTTACTTTTTCCAGGCAGCAAATAACATTTACTCATTATTTTGTCTTGTCATGTTTTGGGAGCAGACAATGCATTTGGAGGTATTTTGAAAGGATTTCCCTCTTCTTAGATTTTAGGGCTTATTCTTACTTTTGAGATGGATGTTTTTTTAAAAGAGTAAAAACATAAAAAGTATCATAATAAAAAACAAGCAAATTTGACCAACAGGCAAGGCAATGAAAAATATTAACAAGTAATAGGCAAGGCAATGATTCTTTTCAAAAACTGACTTTCCAAGCATACGTTGATTGTTTGGACATGGCAAAGTGTTGAGGGCAGAGAAGAGTCACGTTTGCCATCTTGAACTCTTTGGAGTATAAATATAAATAAGTTTTAAAAGAAAACGCTTGCTTGCTTATTTTTCTATTGCACTCGAGTAACCACAGCTTTTGGTATTGACGGGGGTGTCCTGGAACCAAACCCCAGCAGATAACAAGGGCCCATTGTATTTACATTTTTAGTTTGCATCGATTCTTGATTAGTCAGCCTCTGCCACTGCATCAAGAATGGGTTTTTAATTACTTTCTTTTATGCATTTATATAGCACCTTCCTGACAAGGCATGTAAGATGGTTTACATTTTAAAAATATTCAAGAGAAAGAATGTGATCTGACATAGGTATTGCAGTCTAGAAAGTGAACAAAAGATGGTAATATTTCACTTAAGACTACCACTTCTTCAGAATTTTCTGCCATTACCAATTCCACTTATTAAAAAGTAGGAGGTACTTTTGTTAATCCCACAAAGTGAAAGCGAGAGAGTGTTCTGATAATGAAACACTTGGTCAGGTTGTACTTCAATGGAACCAAGAATTCTCACTGTACAAAGTTATTGGGCAAACCATTTTTGTTGTTGTTCAAACCTACAATTATGTCCTTCCACATTCATGGATGGCCATCTGTATTGCCAGAACACAAAGGAGATGGTCTAAGAAGTAATAATTTGAACAAGTATTGATAGAGCTGTCTGTCCACAAGGTGGCTCCTAGAGCATGCACATTTGAAAACATTTTGGCTGACATCCATCCAGCATGCAAAGCGACCCATGAATGGAGAGGCTGCATGCACTTCAGATTGTTTTGATTCATGGAACCATTTGTGAGTAAGTCACATAGATGTCCAGTTCTCTTATGTGCATGCATACAAACCCCTCCAGGAAAATGTGGAAGTGTGATCAAATTCTACCAGTTGTAGGTGCTTTCACAACAACAAAGCATGAAAATGTGACCTTTAAGTCACACCAGGAGCTTTTCAACTGCTCATTTAGTGCACATATAGGGAAATATGTGACCCTCCAAATGTTGGACTGTCTCCTTCACAATTAACTATAGGGGCTAGGGCTTATGAGAGCTGTAAGTCAACAACATCTGGAAGGCCACATGATACCCACTCTTGCTCTAGTCCAGGATCTGTGGTCCATTTGCTGGCAATGACAATTTGTCTGGTTTGAAACGGCATCCTCTGAAGAGGGAGATATGTTTTGTACTCCTCTGGTAAATGCTCTTTTCAGTCTTTACCTATTAGGCACGAAATTGACATTTCATTCCAGTCACTATGCATAATTCTACATTCTGCTTCTGCTCACCTGCAGATGGTTTCAGTATGTCCTTGTATTCATTTACCTATAAAGTAATTTTCCAAGTTCTGCCTCCAAAGGAGAGTAGGGTAATCTACCTTACAATTAAACTCTATCCCGCTTGAGTATGCCAGGAATTTAATTTGGGTCCTTCTGCCCACTGTTTGCCACAATTCTAAAGCCCCTCTGTATTAATGGGTTCTTCCCCCTGAGCCTAGCCACCTCCCATGAACATATTACAGTGTTGTAGAAATTAAGCCATATAAATTTATTTTGGACTCCAGGTAGAAGAAGAATTTAACAACCTGAGACTTAATGTTTGATTGCTGCTCAAATGCAGGTGGTATTGTCAATGGATACAAAAAAATTCCAGTTCCCCCTTTTGGGGGGGGATGTAGCAATGTTTTCCCCAGCAATTAACCCTATAGCCTTTTAAAAGAATTAACATGTTTTTTTTGTTGCCGAGTATGCTAATCATTTTGGAGAAGGAGATTTAAAATGCAGTACTCCAAGGGTCTCCATAATCAAATCCCTTAATCTCCCCTGATAGACTGGCTCTGGCCATAATTAACTCCAGTGAAGTAATATCCATCAATAGAAGAGAAAATTAATTATACCAGACAGTGTTTGCATGACCATTAAGAAAAGCAACCTAACCAGTGCTCTTCCCCCACCCTGTCTTACTCTGTCTATTAAACAGAAACTAAGAGTCATGAAGGAGGGGAGGGGAGGGAGAAAACAGACAGTGTGGGCAGAAGATTTTGTTTTCTTGCCGGCTACTTAGGGCTTTTCATGGCCAAATAATGTAATAGTGCTAGTCATCTGCAGCTGCACCTCAGAAGTTCATAATGGCAGACATACCCTGGAAAGAGATCTCTGAATTACATCTGCAAGTGGTGTTATATGGACACAATCCAATAAGGGACCAAGGACATGAGGGAATGCAGCACTTGCTAACCTTTCAGTTATAATTTATAGCCTCACTGTTGTTGGGAATAGCTGTTTTATCGAACTAGTAGGGAAAAACACAGAATTCTTAGCACTAAGTTCTTCAATAATCAGGCACTTAGGTGTTCCTCAAGTGAAAGTTACCCTGATTCTTGTATTATGTATACCTAATATACAGAGCACATCCTCACATCACAATAACAGATGTTAGCCATGGTTTGTTGCTTAAGCCATGAACTGCATGGCAGAGGAACAACAAATCTTTGGCTTCTATTCATCATGTATGGTTTGCTTCAGGTCTGTTTCTCCCATGCCCCTTTTGTCAACTTTTTGCTTCAGGATTAACAGCTGGAGAAACAAGACAAGGACAAGCCACAGTTTCAATAAACCAGAATTGGTTACTTAAAAACAATCCACAGGTTCAGGTGGTAGTTTGTGGCTTGTTAGCACAGGGATCAAGTCGGATTTAAGCAAGCCATGTCTTCTTGTGAAGTGAAAGCAAAATCATAACTATCGGGGGGAGAGGGGAAACAGACATTTAACTTACAGCATGATGATACAGGTACACTGATGGCCAAGATGATCCATGCTATATCCACTTTGCTGAGACAAATGGTTGTCCTGTGTTGGGGCTTGTCCCCTTCTGTGACATGAGAAATGTTTCCAGGCATACCAGGCTTTCGTGTTCCAGCTGGCACTAGTCTGTTCAGGAAATTTCCTGTTGCCGTGGCAGGAGAACTTGGCAGCCATGTGGAGGGCTCCGTGGAGAGTTCATTGTCTGGAAAGCTGGTGTTGTGTCCAGAAGGATTTAGTGTGATAGGTGTCCCATGGCTGGGGCTTCCTGTTGTATAGAATGAGGAAACATTTGCATCTATGCCAGTTTGACCAGAATGACCAAATGTTGTTCCAGTGGTGGTTTTTGTTGTTGTTGCGGCTGCTACAGTTGCTGCTGTAGTAGTACCCCCAGGACTAGCCCAAAAGGGTGCCTGGTTTGTACTTGGGCTTGAGATGACCCAAGAGTTATTTTTGTTCAGAATATCCCATATGCCATACCGTGGGGTTTTGAAAGGCACTGTCACCCTTTCAGGAGTAGTTGAAGGGCCAGCCACTGGGACAGTGTGATTTGTTTCTTGTGTAACCAGTTTGGACGAATTCCCCTTCTCTGTTTTGCTAAGGCTTTCCAAGATATCACTGTGGAAAGAAGCAATCGAGTCTGTGGTTTTTACCAGCATAGTGCTATTATGACTGCTCTGAGCTGTAGGTTGAGGCAGAAATGGATGATTTGTAGGCCAGTTCCTCGTGGTAGAAGAATGAAGTTCTGTTTTTAGATAAGGCTCTGTAAATTCTGTCGAATTCTCATGGATAATTTGAAACGTTTTCCCTTTGGGGTGAGTCTTTCCAGAAAACAAAACACTCTGGTTGTATAGGTGATGAGGTCCTTTGTTGCCAACAGGATGGCTGCTGGTTGATCTCTTCTGGCCAACAGGAGAAGCAGAAGTTTCCATTGCGCTAGTGGAATGAAAGTTCACAAGGGTTGCTGTGGGTAAAGGTTTGGCTGTGTGATGGCCTTTGTATCCAGCTGTCCCCATAGCCGAGATATTGATATTGTCTGTCAGGAGGCCTCGAGATGATCCCAAGCTGGGAGACAGTACCTGAACAGCAAACACTAGTTCTTCTGTCAGTGCCCAGATCAGTAGAATACCTGGAGAAAGACAGGTGAGAGAGAAAGTGGAGTGAAAGACAGCAAAGTATGCAGAACATTTGTAAAAACAGTGAAGAACAAGTCTTGAACAGAGGCAGGATGGCCAGTTAGATACCCCCCCCCCCCCCCAAAAAGAAATGCACTACCAAAAAAAGAGGACAAAATGAATGTGTATGCGTGCATGTATATTTATTATACTTTAAACCACGGGTTCACAACTCTGGCTCTCTAAATGTTGCTGGATCAACTTCCATGATACCTGAGCTACTGCCTATGAGGGCCATGTGCTAATGGGTTCTGGAGTCCTATCACATCTGTGAGGGCTACAAGTTGCCCATTCCTGCTTCAAATAGAAATATGGTGCATCTTACCATAATAAGGAAGACTGTCCAGTTGCTAACTGTGGATTAAAGGTGTGAAGAAGTCTCACTAAGCTGCTGGTTCTTAACAAGACAAGCTGATTTAACATACCGACAGCATACAAAGATTTTGTTAACCTCAAGCTTTTGTAGCTCCAGATGTGCTTTTTTTCCTATTGAGGTTTCCACAATGGATTTCCACAATATGTATAAAATGTCTCTGCACAAAACTAGTATTTCACCCCCTTTGTAAAGCACAGCACACACACATGTGGCAAAAGCATAAAAGGATTGATTAATTGATCAAAAAGTTGCAACACCTCATCTGGTGCTCCTAATTTTTAAGTCATGCAACAAAGCAACAGTGATTTGTGCCAAAAATATTCTCATCCACAACTAATTATGTCCCTGTTTTGTATAAGCATCAGCAAGGCCTCAACCAGGATGACCAAGAGCCTTCCTTTTCCAGGACATGTCACTCTTGAATGTCCTACATTTTGTGGTGCCTTGTCCTCCTTTGCAGTTACTGTATAGTATCTGGCCCCCCTGGCCTCAACTCTCCTTCTTAGGATTCTTTATCTTTGAACTGGAATTGGAGCAGGGAATCTTTCAAATACAAATCCTTCTCAAATAAGGAACTATCTTGTGTAATGGCAAAACAGAGGAGAATGCCTCACACACTAGCTCCCTGCATCATAGTCAATTTACTGGTATACAATATTGTATGTATTCCAGACCTCTGGTGCAGAATATAGCTTTGATTTTTTAAAATACTACAAAGGACTATAGAGATGCTTGTAAGTGACACTAGGAAACATTTAACACTCCAGATATTTCAGACTACAACACCACAATCTTTATCACTGGATGTGGATAATGGGAGCTCTAGGCAAAAAAAATCAAGAAGTCCAAGGGTTCCCCATGCTTGGCATAAGGGATGCACATCTTACTGTTATTTAACAAGGATTTCCATGCTCTTGCTTATATTTATAATTTGCTAAGGCACATTATGAGTTGGTGAACGTGTAAAGGTAAAATGTTATTAATTCCATACTAACATATCTCATTTATTGCTTCAGATAGGGGAAAGTCCCTGGGGATACCTTCTTTAAAAATTCATACAACAAACATGTGAGGTAGATTAGTCTAAGACAGAGAGTAACAAGCTCAAGGCTACGCATGACGTTCTGGTGAGTGGATAAAAGATTTGAACCTGAGTCTCCCTGGTAACAAGTTTCACATTCAATCCACTTTGACACGCTGACTCACCAAACTAAGTCAAACCGCATACAGAATAAAGACGGACTTGCATATGGGAAAATACTGACTGCAGTTAATCAGGTCAGGACAGACATCTGATTACCAGTTGTAGGCAAGATTCAGAACTGTAGCAGTTTTATCTGTCTCCTAACCACCAGAATCCACATTTCCATACATAAGCAAATCAGAACTGTAGCAATAGATGTATGGATTATGTTCCACAGTTTATATTTATAGCTTTTTTTGGATTTTTAAAATAAGGCACTGGCTATGCTTAAGCACATGGTATCTATAACTATGAAAAAGCCTACTGCCAGAAAAAAAGTGGCACCTTAAAACTAGCACATTAAGTACATATTGCTACATGCTTTTGTATATTGTCATATGCTTTTTGTAGTCTCTCATGACAATCATGTTATTAAGAGTAGCCATTCCCAAACATCTGTTGCTTAGCATGAACAGTCTGGTGCAAGATGAGCATATAGTAGGATCTTTTAAAAAACAAAACCCAAACTGTTTTATCCGGATTCAGCCTGCAAGAGACACAACAGAACCTCTTGATTAACTACAATACAGTAGTCTCTCATTCTAAAAGCCCCTTGAAGTTGTTTCACACTGGAACGTCCCCATTAAGGTGCATGACAGTGTCCTGAAAACTGGCACTGATGCTTATTTTGAATTCTGAGTACTTGGAAAGACTTTTGCTTACTGTACAGGATGAAAATACATCTTTGGACTGCACAACACTGTCTGTACCACCTGAGAGTGTAAAGGTAATCTATCCTCATTCCAGATTCAAAGCTCGGAAAAGTTACTCTTTGGACTACAACTCCCAGAATCCCCAATGGCCATGCTGACAAGGGATTTGGAATAACTTTTCAAAATTCTCCCCCAGATTATAGCATATAAGAGACAGACAAACCAGAGGTAAATGCAGGACAAGGAATACCATTAGTTAAAGCACATCCAGATGGCTCAAGCAAATGAGAGGCGTCATGCATGACAGTGGAAGGCAAAAGGCGAACAAACCATACGGTCAAGCTAGAGGGAAAATTCCTTCACACTGAAGCAATCAGTTATCATCTGAGCATGAAAGCACATCACATCTGCTGAGCATCCTCCAATGGAAAGTTTCCTGAGTTCTGCAACACATACGCACTGACCGAAACTGGATCTCCATTCACTGTGGTTACTGAGAGGTGGCAAGAAGAAGGAGTTCTAAAATCTTAACAAAATATTTGACTACCTAATCCTGAGAAGTTACAATGCTGTAGTATCCATTTCCCACAAAAGATAAAGGATGCTTTAAGGGCTGCTTTTTGCATTCCTCCAGTTGAGTTGGCCTACCAGAACGGGGGAGACAAGAGTTACAGTCCATTACATCTGGAGGGTGACAGGATGGGGAAGGCTGCTTTGGAGAGCTTCTGCAGAACTATTTAACATCATCTGTCAAGGTCTTTTCAGGACACATTTCCCTTCAGACCACTGGTTTATTGTCACCACAAAGCAGCTCCTCCACTGTTATGAGGGGTAACAGTGGCAGCTGTCCAATGCTATCTCACCAAACTTGTGGTTCAGAAAACATTCATATTAGTATTCAAAGAGGGCATAGTATACCCAGTAATGGAAGGTGGGGTATTAACAATAAAATATAAAAAGAACAACATTGTTGTTTTTTAAAATCAAGAAGTATTTTTATACTTATACTCACATATCACAACTTTTCACTACTAAGGGAAACATTTGATTTTATAATAGTTTAAATCTAGATTTCTCCATTTGTAGAACAGACCTATTGAAATCAATGAAACAAAAGTGACTCATGACAAGCTTATGTCATAATAATTTCAATGAGCCTACTTGATAAGTAAGTTTGAATTCATATTTGGACTGTAGATGGTGCTGAAGGAATGTAGTCAGTTCTCAATAGTTAAAGCTGTATTTCTAATATGAAATCTCAAACAGGACAAATATAACTTTTTTACATATCCTAATTGTAGTGCCAACATGGCATAGTGGTTTTGAGTGTTGGTCTATGACTCTGGAGACCAAGATTTGATTTCCTGCTCAGTTATGAAATTCACTGACTAACCTTGAGCAAATCACATGCTCACAGCCTCAGTGGAAGGCAATGCCAAATCTCTGAACAAATCTTGCCAAGAAAATCCCATGATAGGATTGCTTTAGGGTCACCATAAGTCATAAACACCTTGAAGGAATACAACAACAACAAACTGTAGTGACTCAGAAACACAATTTATCAATTTCAATAAGATAGTCCAAATAAATATATGAATATTAGAGCCTTTATTAAAAATTATGAGTTTCATCCAGTCATCAGTCATGAGAAGCAGCGAGATTAAATATTGTACATACTCTGCTACAGTCTTTGGTCACTGAGGTGATAATTTCTCCTCTTCATGATCTTATGTCAGTCATAAGGGAGTGTCCAAAATGGAAATTATGAGTTAAGGCTAGCATTCTCCCTCTTCTAAAATATTTATTAAATTCAAAAATGGAAATGTCTGAAGAGAGCTAGTCCTCACTTTATTACTGGAAGCACAAAAACCTAACTAGACAGTAGTACCAGTAATGCCTGCTTTTCACTTATCTTTCTCATTCATGTATAAAGCCTGTGACCCATTGAAATCAATGGCACTATGTGTGTTTATTTTTAAGAGCAAAAGGATGAATGGAAGAGGAGCTTAAACTTCCTCCACTTCAAAACCATGAGGTCAACTAAACTCCATTTTTCCTCCACTCTAAACCCTAATTCAATATCAGAGATCAGACAGTCTGAAAAGAAAAAATAAAGTCTGGCTGCCAGATTACTGAAAAGAAAGGCAGGGAACAGAGGCAATTTATGATGGATCCACAACTCTCACCATTACTTATCAATGGCTGTGCTGGCCAGGACTGGATCTGGAGCAGCACAAGCCCATCTCTGATTCAGGTTTATGGTGCCTATACGCAGCACTAAGCAAAACCCCTTATCCAATGTTGCATGTCCACCCAACCACAGATAAATTTTCCCATTATGTGTCAGACACATAGATGGAGTGCTTGGGCATCAATGTGTGTGGTTTACAGAGCAATTGTGCTAACAATCAGGGATCAGAGCACATATGGTTCAAAACATTTAAACATGGCATTTACAGAATGGAGAATCTCCACAGTAACAGCTTGCTGTGGGTATTGTGTATGTGGGGAGTCCTAGAAATAGACACCATTACATCAACTTTAGACTATTGTGTTACACAGAGCTTTACCCAACCCTTCAGCTTACATCATTAAGTTGACTAGTCAAGCAGATTTTTTTTTGGCAGCTTATCAAAGTGTCCCATTCCAATATCATTGAAATATTGGGGGTACTTCCCACCAGTTCTGCCAGGCTTGATGACATAAGACTCAATGGTGGGTGTTTTTTGAACCTGATTATATAGGCATTTTTCATGATGAATAGTTATGAACAAAGGGTTTGGTCTAGCATTCCAAAGTCAAGAGTCCTTTCCTCTATCTCTTTATGTGACACCCCTCTGCCCAGTCTCAGACACGATGGCAGGATATACACAATCTCTTTGATCAGCGGTGCTTGAAAAATGGTGCTGCTGTAGAAAGTCGAAACTGATTTTTCTGCTTAGACCTACTGACCCAACCACTATCTTCATTTAGTTGTCCCAGACTAAGAAAAGAGGCTATTTTGTCTGGAGCCTCATCAGATTACAGTAACATTGGTTCACACTGGTTATGTATGATGGAAAATGATACAAATATGGAGGGTGCCAGTTTGCGAGAAACCTTCACAGGAAATGACAGAGAACAATACATTTGTAACAGCTGTTTAAGGCAAATGAAAAATAACCTTTGTATATTGAGGTTGCTAGGCTATGGGAGTAAGCAATCGCTGAATTCAATGGGACCAATGTCCAAACAGACATTATTAGATTGCACTATGAAATAACTGAGTGCAGTCTTATGTAACCTCTTTTAAATGTAGATGGTGCTGCAAGAGTTCAAAATGGGAGGCGGTTTTGTCCCTATGAAATCCTATTATCAGTTAATGGCAATCTCAGAGCCCATTTATATGGTTGTTTCTGAAGTAGCTGGCAGACATGATATGGCTTTCCCATGGGATGTTCATGTGGAGATCATTTCTGTGAAATGGGCCACATGTGACTTTCAGCCTGCTCCACAAATCTCATAACATTAGTTTAACACACCATTTGGGTTTCTTTTCTTGGTAAGGTGATTTTGGAGGCTTTTGTGGGGGGGGGGCTACTATCTGTATGTGACAATGCAGTGATTCACTGTGGATGCCACCTCCTCAGAAATAAGTGTATGGATAAACCCTCTGTTAATGATAAAAGTAATAAGGGAAAATATCTATTTTCCAAAACAATGCCTTTCGTGAGCATTTCCCACTCCCACTGCTTTCACAGTTACTTCACTGCCGTACAATCAAAGTGCCTCAGATTAAACACAAAGACGGTTTGCTGGGGAAATGCAGACAGTGACAAGATTAAACTAATTATTTTCCGGTGAATGCCATCAGCCTCCTCATTTCTTTGCAAGCTTTTGTCCTCACAATACCCTGCACCAGGCTTGGGAGACTTCATTCAATCATTTATTTCTTCTATTGAAAAATAGTACACCCTTATAACACCCCCCTCCCTCCCTTCATGTGGGGCTGAGCATGGAAGGTTGCCTGATCATATTTCACAGCTTGCAGTTTGGTGGAATTCAAAGACACAGCCGTGTTAAGTCTGTAGAATCAGTATGTAGAGAGATCTCTCTACTTTCTCGCGTGCTGTTTAGGAAGCCAGCTTTCATGAGTCAAAGGCTGGGGGGTAAAACCCCACTGAACCTTAGCAAACCTAAGGAGGAGAGCCAGTGTGGCGTAGTGGTTTGAGCATTGGACTACGACTCTGGAGACCAGGATTTGATTCTCAGCTTGGCCATGAAACCTATTGGGTGCCCTTGGGCAAGTCACACTCTCTCAGCCACAGGAGAAGGCAATGGCAAACCTCTTCTAACCAACCTTGCCAAGCAAACCCCATGATAGGTTTGTCTTAGGGTCGCCATAAGTCAGGAACAACTTGAAGACACACAACACACCCAAACAAGACTGGTTTGGTCAAGTCCTCTCCTCACAGGAACCTCTTATTTGGGGGACTGAGAGTTCCTGCATGGCAGGGGGTTGGACTGGATGGCCCTTGTGGTCTCTTCTAACTATGATTCTATGAAAGGGAGACAGATACACAAGCTTAGGCTTCAAGGAAGGAGGGCAACATCTTTCTCCATCTTAAGCTACAAAGAGGGCAACATCTTGTGCTCCAACACTTGCTCTTTTGGGCAAGTTTTAGGAAAACACCCCTCCCCAAGCCCTGTTGCTAAAAGAATATATATATATATGTATATATATATATATATATATATATAGGAGAACCAGTCCCAAATCTACCAAGAAATGCCATTTGGGTTTGCAGAGCCTTAAGGAACAATGGAGAGCGGAAAGAAGTGCATTTATTAACATGAAAAAGCAAGGCATGGCAGTTTTCTTCCCCCTTTCATTCATTCATTCATTCTGAGGGGCTCCCTGGAAGAAAGCAAGGCATCTGTGGGGAGGAAGGAACTGCTTCCTAAGCACTAGCTGCATCCAGGTAAAATATCCCACTCACCTGAAAATATCATTTGGACTTGCCAGCAGACATCTCTTAGCTGCTCACAGCAGGCTGGGGGCGGCGGGGAGGGGGCTGTTATGCCATAGCAGCCAAGGAGAAGCCAAGCATTGCAACCTCCTTCCAGGAGAGTCTGCCTAAGAATGAATGCCTGGGATGCAGAGAATGGCTGGGAGGACCGCTGCGCATGCGCCTCTGGCAGGATGGAACGCGCGCTCCCGCGCCTTTGTGAAGGAGTCAGAGGAAAGGGTTTTTAGAGAGTGAGGCTAAAGCGCCTTGGGAGTTAAGCAACCCCCTTTTTATGTGCTCCCTCATAAGATAGGCTCCTCCTTTGTGTTGCTTGGCTCATTCTCTCTCTCTATTTCCCCCTCCCTAAACTACAAAGCCCAGCATTCCACAAGAGGCAGCCAACTTGCCAAGGCACTAAAAGTGGAAAGCACTCATATTTGGGGCTTTTATGTTTGCAGCTTTGCTTATTCACAGATTTTATTACTATGTTCTCTCTAGGGATATCTAGGTCCTCCAGTGCAACTCTATGGTCAACTTCAACCACCGAAGGGCCTAGAGATTCCTAGAGAGAACACTCCACTAGGCCTTTGTAGCTCCTCCAGCGCAACTCTATGGTCAATGTCTGACAGATGTTGACCACAGAGTTGCACTGGAGGATCTAGAGATTCCTAGAGAGGTTCTCTCATATAAAAACAGTGTTTTTGTTATTTGCAGTTTTTCCATATTCACAGGGGTCCTGTGCCCCTAACCCCAGCAAGTGTAGTAGCGCTATACTGGTGTTGCTTGGTTTTTTGTGTGTCCACATTACCACATTACACACTTATAGTAGTGCTATTACACTTTCATTGCTCTGGCTGCCTACTGTTGCATTTTGGGGTTTGTAATTCATTGAGGGCTAAGAGATCTCTGACTGAATATTCTAAGTTCCCCTCCCTCAACTGCAAATCCCAGAATGCAATTGGAGGTATCCGGAGCAGTTAAAGTGGAATAGCAGTGCTATGAGAGTGCAGTGTGATAATAGTGTTATAGTGCTATTGTTCCACTATATCTGCTACAGAATGCTTCCTCCAGAATTCTGGGCTTTGCCGTTTACTCAGGGTGACCGACCAGCTGTCCTCACTGCAAAGGAGGACATTAAAGAAAAGCAGAGGACCTGACCATAGAAAAGCTAGAAACACTCATGTAAATGTAAATTCCATGCTTCTTAGTTGTGCTCAAAATGGAGGACATTTTGGAATTCCTCCTGGACAGAAAATTGAGATGTAGCAGGGCATGTCTTGATAAAGGAGGACATCTGGTCACCCTGCATTACTGAAACCTAGGGGCAATCTGGCTGAGAATCTTAAATGTCCCTCCCTAAACTACAAATCCCATGATTCCACAGGAGGCAACCATAGCACTAAAAGTGGAATAATAGTGCTATAATAGCTCGGTGGTGTGTGTATGTGAGCAGTGGGTGGGAATTCCCACCTTTTCTTGCTCAAGATGCACTTGAGGGTGCAGAGTCACACACACTACACTGTTATAGCGCTATTGTTCTTCTTTAACTTCAACGGCTTTCTCCTGGGGAATCCTGGGATTTGTAGTTTAGGGAGCAGCTTTTAGAATTCTCAGCCAGAGAGCTCTCAGGCTTCAATAAACCACAAACCCCTGAATTCTACAGGAGGCAGCAGCAGTACCTAAAGTGGAATAATAGCACTACAGTATAACAGTGTAGTGATCTCTATTTATATAGAGAGAAGATTCCTTGATGGAAATGGAGCATTGGCTTCATCATGGTGACATGTCCTCCTGGGTTTGCCTTCTTTCTTATATTCAAAGCAGATTGTTCCCGCTCTGATGGGTGGTTTGGTGCCATGCGTCTAGATTTTATCCATGGGGAGTTTTGATCTGTGTACTTGGTTGCTCTCCAGTAAACTGAAGATCACATTTTGGGAAAGGCAAAATTAAACAGTGTTTGCCGCTCACTCTTTTTCTCTCTGGTTCCATCCTTTAAAGTGCTCCAAGAGACATGCTTGCCCCAGTCGGTGGGAAATGCCCTGCCACAATGTTTGAAGTCTCCTCAATTCCAGACAAAAGACTCTCAGCCTTTGACCTTCAAGATATTTGTGACTTCACATCCCAGATTCCCCAACTATTGGCCATGCTGGCTGGAACCAAATGTGAAGAACCACTGTCCTACAAGATGGGTGAGGAACATGCTGCCCTTCAGGTATTGTCCAACTACAAGTCCCATCATCTTTCACCACTGGCCAAACTGGGTGGGGCTGATAGTAAACGGAATCCATCCACATCTGGAAGGTAGCAGGATCTCCAGTTGCATCTCAGAAGGTGTTATTCTCACCATTGGTGTCTTTATTTTTGTTTATATATATGCCAACTTTCTCCTCTATAAGGACCCAAGGCAGGTTACAAAAGAATCAAGTAGAGTTGGGGAACCTTTGCTCCTCCAAATGTTTTCAACTACAATGCCTTTAACCCCTTGCTATTGGCCATGTTGGGAGTCAAAATCCGAAACATCTGGAAGGTGTGACATGTACGCCATCCCTGGCATTAGAATTAGATTAGGAAAGGAAAGGCCACAGTTCAAACTTTTATTTTAGCCTCAGCTTTGAAACTGGGGGACTATGACTAGTCTCAGACTAGCCTACCTTACAGAGTTGTTCTAAGTATACTAAGTATACTACACAGAGACCTATGCATGAGCTCTTTGGAAAAAGTAAGAATTTTGTTGTTATGCTGATGTTTAAAATAAGTAACCATCAGATTCGTGCAAGTTGTCCCTCCCCTTTTTTTCTTTTCATTTTCTTCATTGCGTTGCTCTAAATGTATGGAAAATTCAAAATTAGGTTAAAAGGAAAATTAACTGTGTAGAGTAACATTGAAAGCAGATGTGTTCAGAATAAATGGAGTAGAAGGAGCTTTGGATAAACAAAGAAAGTCCACTAAACAGTAGTTTACAGTGGAATCTTATGCATTTCTGTGACATCAGAAATAAGTCCCACAGATCCCAGTGTGGTGTGCTGGAACGCAGTCTTACCCATGTATTTGAGAGTAAGCTCAACTGAACTCAATGGGAGTCATATCTAAGCAGACACAACCCAATACTGTACTAAGTTAAGTTCCCTTGACCCAATTCTTTTCTGAGGTCTTAAAGCTATAACAGATTGGGGCCAATATATACCTAATAATACACACAGTATTGTGCTTTTTCTCTCATTTCGGAAGCCACCAGGCACGATGCTACCACTCTCATTTTGTTAGAATCAGAGTAGCACACATATACTTTCCTCCAAACTGGGACATATAGGCAAAGTGAAGTGACCTAACAAAACAATGCATGTCTAATGTGCTATGAAAAAATGTGTTGAGAAATGTTTTTCTCAAACATTTGAAAAGATAGGCCTAGCTAATTATCTGACGGAAAGGGAAAGCCTCTATCATTTCTTGTTAGCCTTAATGACATCGGAATGGTCTTCTCTTCCTAGCTCATTATAAGATTAAGATGTCTTGATGGTAGGGGTAAAAAAAGAGGACATTGTGCAGCATTTTCTTCCTAGCTATAGGTTCCAGAGCCACATTTCTCAAACTTCCATGCTCTGATAAATTCTCTCCGAAGTCACACAATTACTGAGTTGAAAGACACCCCAAGTGTCAACTAGTTCAATCCCTTGTCAGTGCTGGAATCTACAGCTGAAACTTTCGTGACAATTGTCCATTGCTCTAAAAACAGAGCCCACCACTTTCTGAGATAGTCTAGTCCACTATTGAACAGTTTTTACCATCAGAAAGGTCTTCCTAATATTTTGTCAGAATCCCCTTTTTGTCATATCAAACCATTGGTTAAAGTAGATTCTGGAGCAGCAGGAATCAAACGCGCTCACTTAACACCCCTTCAGTTATTTAGAAATGGCTATCATACTACCTTTCCAGCTTTTCCCTGCTATACATCTAGTTCCCTCAAGTGTTTCTCATAGGACTTGGTTTCCAGGCCCTTTATCATCCTGATGGCATTCTTCTGGACATGTTCCAGCTTGTCAATAGTTTTTTAAAAATGTGGTGCCCATAACTAAATAACACTCTGGCTGTGGTTTAACCAAAACAAAACAAAACAAAAGAGTGAAGCTAGTACTTCCTTGATCTGGGCAGTATAGCTCTGTTGATGGCCAAGAACTGCATTGGCCTTTTCTGGCAGTGTTTCACACTGCTGACTCAAACAGTCTACTTAGGCCTCAATACAACATTCGCTCAGTGTAGTGTAAAGCCACATGCAGGCCTATGTTTCAATGAGCCAGATACCCTTTCTCCCATTTACTGAAAAGCCCCTAAAGTCCCCCTATACGGCCCTACAGATTCCCAGCATATCTCAGCGTCAATGTCATAATTTTGCATCTAGTTACGGGGACAAAGCCAGACACTTCTTTGAGCCTGCCTGCTTGCTATAAAGTTATATTTACTCTTATCTATTTTATTGTTTCTATGTACAGTGCTGTGCAAATCTACAGCACTATATAAATAAAGCATAATAATAAAGAATGGAGTGGCCATATGGGGCAGTTCCAGGGGCTTTTCAGTACATTGGGGTGGTGTCTTCCAGTGCTGGAGAAGGACGGCATATCAACCCCCACAGCACCCAAAAACATGCATAAGGAAAACTTATGTGTGCATATGTTCCCAATAGAATGCATAGCTTAGTATCATAATTCATCTTGTGGCATTTGAAGAATCTGATTCAGAGCAGTTAGACCAAGAACAGCCTATTACTCCAAAAGACAGTTGAGCTACAAAGCCTAAGCAACAAACAAGCTTAATTTAATTTATATACTGCTTCATACCGCCTAAGCAGTGTCTAAGCAGTTTACAACTGTAAGCTAAACAAAGAGCAGACCTAGGCAATACAGACCTTATGGATGATAAGTCTACACTTTAGCCAGAGCCAACAGATGCTGAAGGGAGGCTTTCCCCAATGTGGTGCACTCCAAATAATTTTGGGCTGCAACTCCCAACATTCGTGATCATTGACTGTGCTGGCTAAGGCAGAAGAGAGTTGAAGTTCAAAACATCTGGAAGGGACCAGATTAGAGAAGGCAGGTTAACTGGCATAACCCACCGAGGTGCAATTCTGCTGTAACAAGAAGTAGCAAGACATACCAGGAATGGTGAGATGGGTTCTCTTTTGTTCAAATATTGCTTCTGCTAAAAAATTATGGCCTTTGACGAAACACCATTCTTTCTGCATTATGGGGGGATGATATCTGCCTTACAGTATTGTGGTTGCTTTGTGTTTGCACACATTGTGTTTAGCAGTATTTATGTATCTTTCCTTCCATGAGTTGAAGGGGTATTCAAGGCTGTTTTCCCTTTTCTCCCTTTAATCCTCATAACAATTTAGGTTGAGCAAGAGTGTGTGACTGGCCAAGGTCCTCCCAAGAATTTCAAGACTTAGTGGGGACTAGAACCTGGATCTCTGGAGTCCAAGTTCAGTACACTGACCATTGCATCATATTGTCTCTTCTTGCAATAAGAATTACTGAGGTAATACACATGCTTCATGAAGTACTCTGTTAATACCAAATATGATGTTGCTATAGGATGTTAGAAATTAGACAAAATAGGAGTTCCTGTAAATTTCTGCAGAAATTCATCAAATAAGGAGTACAGTCAGCCCTCTGTATCCACAGATTATGCATCCATGGATTCAACTACCCATGGCTTGAAAGCATTTTTAAAAAATGTATAAAAAGCAAACCTTCACTTTGCCATTTTATATAAGGGGCACTATTTTTACTACCCCATTGTATATAATGAGACTTGAGCATCCTCAGATTTTGTATCCACAGGGTGCAGTGCCTGGAACCAAACCCCAGTGGATACCAAGGATCCTTGGTACCTACATCTGCTGTAGATAGGTACACACACACACACACACACACACACACAGAGAGAGAGAGACAGACAGACAGACAGACAGACAGACAGACAGACAGACAGACAAACAAAGAGAGAGAGTGCACTTGCCCATATTAGATTATCTGTAAACAATCTCATACAGCTTTCAAAAATGGAAAAGATTCTTCTTAATCCAGGGTGGGTAGATATGGAGTAATGTTCTTGCATATGTGAATCACTCGGATTTCTTTGTTAAAATAACTCGTTCTCTTTTCTGATTTTCCACTGCATATCCCATTCTGTTTTCCAGCTATTATTTGGCAGCTTTTCTGTTGGCAGGATGCTGTTGCCAAGGGAGATAGAAAGATGTGCAGCTGTTTCCCCCCATCCCTTCTTTCTTTCACCATCACTTAGATTTGCCATTGCTATTTACCTGACTGTGTGACCTTTAGCTGCCAAGAGTTCCACTCTTAATGCTCTATGGCACTTGGGAGGAATTGTGTGACAGTGGTGTAAATGGCTCTTCAGCGTGGCTAAAGCAAGATCTTGTCAGATCAGGGATACTATCTCCAGTCACAAAGGCTGATGGCAGATTATAGTAATAACAGAATGTGTGTGTGTGTGGGGGGGGAGTGGACTAAACTAGAATCTTTTCCATTTTAGGAAGGTGTTTGGGATTGTTTACAGATAATCTAATATGGTCAATTGCTAAGCGAAGAATAATATAGGGAACAGGAGGTTGAAAGCAAGGTCAGGCAACAGCAACAGCTGACGGCTCCCATTTCAATGGGGCACTGAATCCATTCCAAGTGTTGGGGAATTTTGAGAGATATCCAAGGTACTGAACCTATTTTAGGGATAGGATTTGGCACCTTGGATAGCTACTT
>NC_056527.1:55163287-55194501 GCF_019175285.1 Sceloporus undulatus | reverse complement strand
TAAAGGTTGAATTATTATTATTATTATTATTATTATTATTATTATTATTATTATTATTATTATTATTATTACCCCGCCCTTCAGCCCTAAAGGCTATCAGCGTGGCTTACAATTATTATTTTTAATTAGATGGTGAATGAATGAACCCCTGCAGCAGATTTACCATCTCACTGACATAGGAACCACTAATGCAACATGATGTGCATATGCATGTGGCCTTCACGCCATTTTTATGACCTCCAATTCTTCCTAACCCAAAATTCCATAAAACAAACATATCCTGAATTTATCTCCATGTAAAAACAATAAGAAATGTCTGTCTGTTTGTTTTTTAAATAGCATGGCTTTAAAACAAATTACAGTTGGCGTGCTGGTATCCACTAGGATTTGGTTCTAGGACCCCATGTTGATACCAAAATCTGTGGATGTTCAAGTTCCATAATATACAATGGCACAGTAAGATAGTGAACCTTATATCAAATGGCAAAATCAAGGTTTGCTTTCTGGATTTTTTTTTTGAGGGGGGGGATATTTTCAAGCTGTGGATGGTTGAATCTGTGGGTGCAGAATCCGTGAATATGGAGGGCTAACTGTATAAGAACAGAAATGGACCTAACCCAAAATGCTGCAGCTGGTAGTACTTTTTTTCAGTTACATCTAGCCATACTCTTTTCTGGGATATTCCATCTCTCCATGCTTTTCCATTCCTCAGCTGCTCCAGCATCCAGGGTGCTTTGAAGATAAAACTTGTATTATGTTGATAACCTACCTTATTCACAAAATTTTGACTATAGTTATCACCTACTTTTAGCCCTTTCATATTTTCCAACAACTTCTTCTGTCTTCTTTCTTTTCACACATACACACAACTTCTGTTCATCATTATGCTTCATCATAAAGGAATGTATTTAATTCCAAAATTATACGTCTCTTCTTAAAGCAGAAATTGAGGATATTTTCAAGCCTTGGCCCCAGTTCCACATCCCAGTGGTGGGCAGGACCAAAGACATGAGGTAGGGTGAAAGCATAGACTAGGAATAATTCTTAACCAATTTGGACATTTTCCCATTAAGAATACAAAGCATAACTCAATTCTAGCTTGCCTACTCAGCTTCTCAGAGTGCGAACCACAGCTTACATCCATGCAACAGCTTCAAGGGTCCAAAACACACTGCTGAAATAATCCAGCTAGAGACTGCCTAACTGCCTGGCCTCAATGCTAGGGAATCCTGGAACTGTAGTTTATTGTGGTACCAGAACTCTCTGACAGAGAAGGCTAAATGTCTCACAAAACTAGTTCCAAGAAATGCCTAGCATTGAGCCAGAGCAGTTAAAGTGGTGTCAAACTGAATTATTTCTGCAGTGTGTTTTGGACCCTAGGCAGCAAACCAGAGCTCACGTCCATGCAACAGTTTCAAAGGCTGCATCCACACTGCTGAAATAACCCAGTATGACATCACTTTCACTGCCATGGATCAATGCAACGGAATTCTGGGAATTGTAGTTTGTTGGGGGCATCAGAGCTCTCTGACAGAGAAGGCTAAATGTCTCACAAAACTAAAAGTTGCCAGAATACCACAGCACTGAGCCATAGCAGTTAAAGCGGTGTCAAACTGGATTATCTATGCAGTGTGGATGCAGCTCTAAGCTGTAAACCAATGTTAATTTTCATGCAACGACTTTCCAGAGTGAAAATCAAAATTCAGTTCTATACAACAGCTTCCCAGGATGAAATGAAAACTAAGGCTTCAGGGTACAGAACTATCTAGATTTGCAGAACTGCTGAGTGAGCTTCCTCAAGCTTTTCCTGAGCTTCGGTGCTTTTAAAAAAAAACTTTCAAAGGGGCATTCACCTAAAGGGAGAGGTTGACTGCAGCAACATTCATTCATAGAGAAGTGTAGGTACAAAGACAACATACTACAGCTCTATTTGGAAAATAAAATGCTGGATAATTTGGGCTCTAATAGCACATGTCACTACAGGTGTCACTGATAAAGGTGTGATCAAATCCCATTCTTCTGAATGTCAGATGAACACTACAGTGATCATAGATGATCTTCATTCTCCCCCTTGAGAGAAAGGGTAGTACGAGTGGTAAGGCATAGATAGATTTTTGCCTTCCCTTGAAGTCAGATACTGAACTGGCATAAAGGATTGCTGGAGCTGATGCAGTAAATTCTTTGCTTTCACATTGAGCAAACTCATAGAGAAGACTGGACCTGCCTTTTGCTAATGAGGCAAATGCTCTTGGCATTTTAAAAAAGAACTTTTATGATCCATTACTTGATTAATTAAAATTGGTAGCTGAGGTGAGGGCTGAGAAAACACTGAAACAGCTTCTGAAGTATCTGCTTTGCTGATTCCATGCTGTGGATAAACTAGAAATCTTCAATTCAACATGCAGTAGAGATTTAACACAATAAAAGTGGTGATTTATTTGGCAATATATGCTGTTTTGACTGGTAGTTTATGTTTCAATGAGGAATTTAATTCTCTTTTTGCAATTTATTTTTAACTATTGTTCACTAATATGGTACATTTTCATAATACATCAGGGTCCTTTTTGTTCATATTAGTTAGCAGGTCTATGTTAAGAGCATACAGACAAAGACATTTTAATGCTAACAGATTTCAGTATGCAATACAAACGTATTTAACTTACATGGAATGAAATGTGTGCTTAACATTTGCTTAATACAGGGTGTTTTAGATGTTCTGTATTTTATTAGCAAATTTTTCATGTTGTATTTTATTGCCCTCCCCCAGACGATTGTGATACAAATAAATGCTAAATAGCTGTGGAGACATTTATCTAGCTTACAACATGAATATACAGAGTGCACAGCTTGACAATCTTCCTCAAACAACATTTTAAGAGTAAAGATTAAAATAAAATAAAAATCTCATTTAATAAATTAAACTGTTTTTAGTATTTCCTAATTTTTATATTATAGAAACTGTTTGTACCACATGAGAACAAGTAGTAAAAAATATACTGTATCTGTACAAATGTATGGCACCTTTTCAGTTTACACAATTACAGAACTATGGTTCAACTTTAGCTGCCATGGATGTCTCCTAGGGAATTGTGGGGTTTGTAGTTTGGCGAAGCCCTAGAGTTCTCTGATACAGAATTCTAAACACCTCATAGAAGTACAAATCTTGGGATTCCACAGACTGAGCCATGACAGTTAAGGTGGTATCGAAGTGCTGTACATGCGTAGGGTAAAAGAGAGAAACTTCTCATTTGCGTTTCTGGGCAGAACGGTAAAAGAGAGAAACATCTCATTTGCGTTTCTGGGCAGAAGTTCTCTTCAAAATTATTTTGAGATGATTCCGGGCACAATACAAGGTGTTGGTTATTACCTTTAAAGCCCTACATGGCTCGGACCCGAGTTACCTGCTGGAACGCCTCTCCCTACATAATCCGCCCTGCACACTCAGAACATCAGGGAAGAATGTACTAGAATATTATAGGACTAGATTAAAAACCACTTCCCATAGAGCGTACACTGCTGTGGCTCCTCAGCTGTGGAATAGCTTACCGAAAGAGATCCGTCTTATTACCACTCTAGATGCCTTTAAGAAGGCACTTAAGACAGATCTCTTCCGGCGAGCCTACCCACCCGATCTTACATAGGGTCCATCGGACTGAAAAATCTATGTCTTCACTTCTGGCTCTGATTGTCTGATTATTGAATGATTAGAACTGAATGATTAGAAGATAATTTAGTTTTTTATTTAATAGTAATTTTAATATTCTATTGAGTGTATTTATGTATCGTATAGTAGTATTTTATTGTTCTATTTGTATGTGTATTATAGTTTTTTATTGATGTAATCCTTTCTCGATCTGTGGGAGTGGTGGGAAATATAAATAAAATTATTATTATTATTATTATTATTATTATTATTATTATTATTATTATTATTTAATTCAACTCTTTAACACATTTGAGACCCACATAAAAATGCTGCATGGAGGAGGAACAGGCTAGGGAATCAGTGTGGTATAGTAGCTACAGTGTTGGACCAGGACTTTGGAGATCCAAGTTGGATCTCCAGGTTGGAGAAAGCTGATTTAAGATTGTGACAGGCCTTTCAAAGGGTTTATGCAATGATCCAGAAAACTGGTAACCGGACAGAACTGTACTAACTGGTTGGCTGGATTAGCTGCAGATGGACCAGTGCTTTGCATAAGGGTCCTTTCACACTACACAATGGTAGTGCTATGATTACATTTTAGCAGTCATGGCAACATCCCATGGAGTCCTAGCATTTGCTGCAGGAAGTGAAAAGACTGATTCAGAGAAGTGGCTGATATGCACAAGCACAAAGTGACAGTAAACAAAGGGGATTAGAACCACAGTTGGTCACATTTACAGTGGACCAATTTTATTCAAGGGGATTTGAGTTGGTTATGGTTAATTCCCACTAGTTTCAATGAGTCTACACCAAGTACAATTAAATCTGAACCCACATTCCACTCCTTGAAAGTAATAGTGGTGGGATCCTAGGACTCATAATCCCTTACCCTGTTGCATGTGGTTATGTTGCATAGAGTTACAATTTGGATCCGGATGAACAAAACTTCTGTAGCCCTGTCCTAGGAGATGGAAAAGACCAGTGGGTGGCTATTGTTGTTAAAAGAACTGGATCAGTGTGCAAGAGGATCAAAATCTCTGTATTTCATACACAGAAGGACAAATACACACTTTTTATACTTTGAGGTAGAGTAAGCTTAGAGAGAGAGAATCTGCAACAAAACCAAAAATGAACTGCAACAATATATGAGCGTGAGGATTTGGAATTCAACATGTATTGAAATATACCAAGACAGGGAAAAGTGCTGCATTCACCTATGAGGTAAAATGTTGTGGCTAACTGATGGAAAATACATTGGTATAAGAAAAATGTTGCTTGGATCCTGAAAATAAAAGTAGTAAATATAGCAATGAAAACCAATGTGTCTGGTCAGTATCAGTGCCTTCAAGCCTAGATACATTCAGAGGTCCCACTGTATATTGTTGTTGTCACATGCTTTCAAGTCAGCTCCAACTTATGACCTTATCCAAGGCCACACTCCCACTATGACTTAAAGTGAATTGCTGATCAGCTTATATGACCGTTGCTCGAGTTTGAAACCAGTTCCAATCCTACTGTGATTGGTTTCAACCACAATGAAGCAAGGCAAACACAAAAGACTCGCTCTTTCTTGACACTTTCTTTCTTGGGCGATACTTTTGAAAAAAATCAATTCCGAAGCATGTTTAAACAAGTGGGAATGACAGATCTGAATTGCACCATTCTGGAGGGGAGGGACTAATGGCAGAGGGGTGTTTACCATCCCTCCTCAGTTTTTGGTAGATCCACCCCCTCCAGCGCTGCCTTTGTGCTTGTGGTGTGACCTATGGGCACATCATTAAAAAAAAAAGATAGACGATTCGATTCATTGATTTTGCAACTACTTGCAATTACTTGGGTGGCAAGCTGGGCAATCAGCAGCTCAGTGAGGCAAGTAATTGCAAAACCAATGAATCAAATCTTCTGTCAATGTTTTTAAAAAATATAGTTCCCAATCTGGGCTGCCGCTTACGTCAATGATGACACACAGATGACTGACATGCATTTTGAAGTGGCGCAAACTAGTGGGGATGACAATCATGCCAAAATAGAAGCAACTACAAGGGGATAATGAAAAGATCCGCTTTCACAGTGAGAGCGATGGACCTTTGGGAATCGATTCACCAACATGGAGCAAAGGCGAATCGCAAACCAGTTTAAATGTAAGTGGGAATGGGGCCTTAGAGGAGGTTTGTCATTGCTTCTTTTTAGGCTAAGAGAGTATGACTAGCCCATGGCCAAGCAGAGATTTCAACCCTGGTCTCCTACAATCCTAGTGCAGTTCTCAGAACCATTACACCACATTGGCTCTGGTTCTAGTGTAAGCATTACTGAATGTGGATCCAACCTAAAGTGCTGTGAGTTATGCAGTGGCAGCTGCTGGCTTCCATGTGAGGTGATGAATTTGGTCCAGTCCCCCCCCCCCCCTCTAGACTTTCAAAGATCGATTCAAGATGTTAGCTCCTATCTCTAAAATACAAGTAATAGCTTAGAGAGTTATTTTACAGTTCAGACTAAAATCCAGAACAGATTCACTGACCCACTGACATTGTTTGAATTCAGACACAAATCCGCACAATGTCTGTGTAACAGCAGGTTACAAAGCAGAAAGTTTACCCAACTGTTTAGGGAAGAAATGGAAATGTAAGAAATGCTACATATTACTTTTTTATCTCAAGGCTATCAGACAATTTATTCTAGTTTGACTCAGCGATTTAGCTAAATTCCCAGTGTGGTATCCTTATAGTAAACCTTTAAGAAGGAATAATTAATTTATCTCTCCTTTGCTAATAGCAGGATACATACCTATAATACTATATAATATCTTGCTTGATCATCTATTTAATAACAATTCAAAAGCAAAGTAGCATCACCAGCAAATGAATTACTATGCTGGCCACCTACGCCTTCTATGATGGAATGCTCTACAAACCCAGTCTCAAGGTCTCTGTGTGACACATTTCCACCCCTTTGCTTGCTGCTCTCCATTTTTACAGCCGCCTTGCTTCAAGTTATTGATTTTACATTGAAGTCCTGGAAGCATTAGCCATGTACTTGGAACATTCCACTGCTGTTAGTTTTGAAAGACTGCCTCAGTAGATCAGAAATAAAATAACTACAGCCAGTTGGGTATTAGAGGGCACAGACTTCTAATCAGAGAAAAGGAATTCAGGGCATAGCTCCATGCTCAGGAGAATGATATGCTACAGTTTTCTAGGATGGTACCACATCAAGAGACAGCCAAAGAAACACAAGATCAAATGACCATCACACAAATCAACAATTCTTTGCTGTGGTTTCCAGTCTAACCTTTTCTGTGATATAGTCACAGTTGGCCTTACGTATCCACATATCCCATGGTTTCAACCATTCATGACTTGAAAATATTAAAAATATATATAAATTCCCAAAAGCAAATGTTTATATTGCTATTTTATATAAGGGACACCATTTCACTGTGACATTGTATTTATGGGACTTAAACATCCACAGACTTTGGTATCGGGGGGGGGGGGGGGGGAGGGAGGTCACAGAACTAAACCCCAGCGGATACCAAGAACCCACTCTATTCAGGAGAGAGGTTTTTCCAAAGTTGTTCTCTCTATATTATGTTGTTATTGTTGTTCCACAAGGAATCATTCCAATATGTGATTCCCTCATCTGAATTCTGTTAGAATGAAAGCTCAAGGTGTAATCCTACAGATGTATACTTGGGAATCTGTACCACTGAATTCAACGGTGGTTACCTGTCTACTTAGGACACATACAGGGTTGCAGTTGGTTTAATTTAATTCTTACTAAAATCAAGAGAGTTTACGTTACCTCTTGACTAACTTAACAGATCCCAAGTTTAACTGTGACTGCAATTTTATATATTGTATAGTTGCAAGTAAGCCATATGGAACATGGTACGATTTAATTCTGAGTAAACATGGATAGGATTGCATTGCACATATGGTTCTAATCCATGGAGTCCCAGGATGTTACATCACATGATACTCCTGAATATCTAGTTCAGTTTTCAGATCCCCCTTTGCAAATAAGTCTCCTTCATTCTCTGTTAACAACAAGGATTCTTCAAAACCATGATTGATGCAGCTGAATGGGATACTACTGTTTCCATGTGCAAAGGAGGTCTCATCCATCCATTAATTAATCAAAATGATTTTATTTCTATATTGATTTGCGGTAACCACTCTTGTTAGAGACCTGAAATATTAGTATGCAAAGAAAAGCTGTGAAGATAGAGTGGAGCAAAGCAAATGACAAATGACACTATGCACTTAAATAGTTTGAACCAATCACAATTAACACTGCTATCTCAGAGTGGATATGCATGTGGCTTTACTAGATGGAGGCCTGAGTGTGGGTACAAAGGTTGTTTCCTGGTATATCTATGTCCACAGGCATAAATACCCACAGAGAAAATGTACCAGTTACTTTTCTAACAGGCATAGAATAGAAATCAATAGGATGCCAGCTCCATTGGTTAATCTGAACCAGAGCTTAATTTCTTTGGACTAAAGCTCCCAGAAACTCCTATGCAGCATGGCCAGGGGCAAATGGCCCCTGGTTAGGGATTCTGGGAGTTGTAGTCCAAAAGTAATTTTGTCATACTTTGGTCTGAACCTATGCCTGGACCCAAAACCTGAAGCATTCCTGAATCCCATTAAGATCAATGCAGTACAGATTTAATCTACTGATTCTGACTACAGTTGAGTTCACACATGTATGAAACAGTCATTAGTGATGAAACACTGCAGATGTAGTTTTCCCTGTCTTCCGAATCCCTCTCTCCTTTAGTTGCAAGTCTTTAATTGAGGGGAATGGTGTGAGAGGATTTAAAGGTATATGTGATGTGATGTGATGTATCATCTGAGTGCCAAACTTTGTCTTCATTGTGTGTTGTTTTTTCTAAAGTGTGCTCTAGCAGCCTTCCCCATCCTGGCACTCTTTCCTGAGCAACAAGTTCTACTAACTCCTAGCCATGCTTGTTGGGAACGATAGGATCTGTAGTCTAGAGAGTGCCATATGGGAGAAAGTTTTAGAGTTATGGCATCTTTGGCTGTAAAGAAAAGGATACGGAAGTTAAAGACAGGTGCATATTTTGTAACTGTATTGTTTCCTAGCTAAGCTATGAGGAACATATTTCACTGTGTGCAGAAGATGAAGTGCTCTCTTTTTCCTAATACGCCTCTGGTGTTACAGGCTATTTACAGCACCTTTATTCGAAAGTGTCCCTGCTGGGAGCTGTCCAGGCACATTCCCTCACTGCCAATTACACTGATAGAAGCACCTAGATGAACCTTAAGACTGTTTCCTCAAGGTGACCTTAGCTGCAGGGTATTTATCAACACGGGTAATAAAATGTAAAATAGAAAAGATGTGTGGAAGAAATAAACAGCTTAATGCAAGCCAACTTTCTCACACTAGTAATTTGTGGGCATCAATTATCAGCTAATAGCTGTGCCAGCTTGAATCACCTGAACCAATGCTTCTTAAGCAATTTGATGTGTGGGACCAGCAATCTTTCTCCCAATGTACTAAGGACTAGTATTGTACCGTATTTGTGCCCATTGTGACAGCTGTTTCTTTGGCGCGTTACAGACCACCCAAAATGGGTGGTCTGCCACCACTGCCATTTGCGGCGGTGAGGAGCCCCAGCGGCCAAACCACAAGGCTCCTCGGCACCGCAAAAAAGAAGCTCCAAAATGGCGCTTCTTCTTCCAGTGCGCTAATGATGTCGCAAGGCGCCAATGGCGCACTCGCAATGTCATTAGCACCGCGTGATGTGCAGATGCTATGCATCCGCTACGTCAAGATGGCAGCGCCTGTGTAGAATGGGCGCCGCCATTTTGTACGTCCCCAGGACGTACTAGGGTTAGGGGCGTGCATAAAGCATGCCCTTTCCTAACCCTAGTACGTCCTGGGGATGTACTTTATGTCCGTGCAGAACAGGCCTTTCTTTCCTTTAAGCTTTCAAAGGACTGCCAGCAGATGGGCTGAAGACCTGCACTGGTCCACAGTCCACTGCTTTGAGTACCACTGATCTAAATACAGTGGACCCTTGGTATCCACTGTGATTTGGTTCCAGGATTCCCCGTGGATACCAAAATCCATGGATGCTTAAGTCCCATTAAATGCAATGGTGTAGTAGAAATGGTCTCTCTTGTACAAAATGGCAAAATCAAGGTTTGCTTTTTGGATTAATCCATGGATTGTTGAATCATGGATAAAGAATTTGTGGATACAGAGGGCCAACTAATTGAATAATGGAAGTGGCACATTTTAAAAAAAAATTGGCCTGCTTATCTATCTATCTATCTATTTCACAACTATTAGTAAGACACCTCTTTAAAGGCAAGATCTTCTCAAGGTGATATATAATACAGTACTGTGGTAAAGCAAGAAAGACCAAGAAACAATGCCAGCAATAAAGCAAAACAAATCTATCTCATAAAATGAAAATTTGGGAAATTAAGGTATCAGCTTGAATAGAGTTCAGGGGGATGCCAGTGGAAGCAGGAAAGTCTTTGGGGCATTTATAACAAATCTGCCAATGAAAGATCATTTCAGGAATTTATAAAATGGAAAAATAATACAGTAGGCCTTTGATGCGGATACTAAAATCAGCAAATGCTCAAGTCCCATTGACCTTAATGGTGGCACGGCTGAAGACATTAACAAAATTTGGAAAAGTCACTTTTTGGATTACAGCTTCCAGAATTTCCCAACCAACATGGTGGAACATACTGGTTGGGGGATTGTGGGTGTTGTTTGAATTTTTGCCAAGCACTTACCTAGTGCAACAGTCTGCTTCCACTCAGTTGCAGCTGGCACCAATTTCTTCCGCTTCCCAGAGGCAATCAATACTATCTGACTAGAGCTATGCCCATACCCAGGGGCATCATTAAGAGGTGTGGGGGGTTCAGAATTCACCGGATGACTGGGGGGGGGGGTTACCTGGTGTAGTAGTGGGAATATGCTGCCTTCTGGGTCTGGTGGCTCTGCTCTCCACATAGCAAAGAGACTTGCCTCCCTTTGCTGCTTATTCAGCAGCTCAAACAGACCTGGAAAGGCTAAAGGGTGGCAGAAGCAGCCCACCCTCACCAGTAACAGCTGATGGAACTGGGTTACCTTCCAGGTCTGACAGCTCTGCTGGCTGGGTGTGAAAGTGAGTTGTCTCCCTTTGCCACTCACCCAGCAGCTCTGGCAGACCTGGAGAAAGTTGCTGAAGAGAAGAGGAGCGTTATTAAAAATGATCCATACGGGATGTCAAATATACTAGGTATGCCACTGCCCATCATTCTTAATGCAGGAAAGTCATGTGCAGAATGCAGTGACCCATCCCCAAGAAATGTGTCTGTAGTCTTCATTGATACATATATTGTGTAGTACCCTATCTGAATTGGAAAAATTGCACTGAAAATAAATGCATGCAAAAGGATCTTGTAGCATATTTGAGACTAATGTGCAAAAGACATTGTAGTATAAGCTTTTCATCTTCAGATGAAAATAATTTATTTAAACTGAGAGACCAAATGATTTAGAAGGGGCTTAACACTTTGGGTAGATATATTTAGATGTCAACACTTTGGAATCCTGTTTGGAGTCCAAATTTCTGGAATGGTGAACTGGATATATGAGTTATCTCCTACCATCAATGAATTTATCAATCTCCACCAACAAAACGTGAGGAGGTGGTGCCAGTTTGTGCTGGATCTCATGGCTTGTTTGGATTGAACATGTTTTGGAAGTAGAAAACGAAGTCTTCTTAGGAACAGACAAAGTGCATCTATACAAGTAAAACCTGACTGTAACATCTGCTAGGTTAGAATTATGTAATAAAACACAGAGGTGGAAAACCTGCAAGTAAAAAAAAGCAGTGCGGGGAGTGTATGGAAGGGGAGAGCATGGAAGGGGTGGAATCTACAGCCTGTGGAGAAGGAAAGCAGCAGATGGAGGAAAATATCTGCTTGTGATTTATTGATGATAGCAAACTCTTTGACTGCATAGATAATGAAAAGCTATGGAATGAGAGTGCCACACCATCCGATTGTCCTGATGCATAACCTATACTCAGGACAAGAGGCTGCTGTCAAAACAGAATATGGAGAAACAGATTGGTTCCCACTCAGCAAAGGTGTCAGATAGGACTGCATCCTATCACCCTATCTATTCAATCTATATAGAAAAAACACTGTACACAAAGCAGGCTTAGGAGTTTATCACACTGGAGAGAAGCACCCAAATCCTGTGGATAAACGGAGTTTAAATCCACGAATATCCTGCAAGAGCGGGATTGTTTTCAGATGACATTGCACAGCTTTGGCATTAACCTGATATTAACCCGTGTAAAAAGTGGCACAATTGCACTGCTTTTTAACTTCGGGGTTAAGAAGCAGCATGATTTTGCCGCTTTTTGCACGGGTTAATGTCAGGTTAATACCAAAATGCCCCAATGTGTCTGAAAACAATCCCACTCTTGTGGGATATTCATGGGATTTAAACCCCATTTATCCATGGGATTTGGGTGCTTTGACTCCCATGTGATAAACTCCTTAGACTCAGAGGTAGGAGGTATGAAGACAGGAGGAAGGAACATCAACAACCTAAGATTGCAGTTGACACAATACTACTAGCAGAAACAGACAAAGACCTGGAGTAATTACTTAAGAAGGTCAAGGAGAAAAGTGCCAAGATTTGATTAATGCTTAATAATAATAATAATAATAATAATAATAATAATAATAATAATAGTAATGACCTCAAAAGATCTGCAAGAATTCACCCTAGACAATGAGAAAATTGAAATGGTAAAAGAGTTTCCATACCTTGGTTCAAATTCCATACCTTGATCAAAATGGAGACTGCAGTCAGAAAATCAAAAGAAGACTGGGCTTTGGAAGGGTAGCAATGAAAAAACTGGGCAAGATCATAAAGTGTGAAGACATAACTCTGAACACTGAAGTGAGAATAGTCCAAACCACTGTATTCCCCATCACCATGATGGATGTGAGAATTGGACAAATCAAAAAAACTGATAGAGAGAAAATAAACTCATTTTACATGGAAAAAAAGCTGAGGATACCATGGATGGCTAAGAAAACAAACAAACAAAAAAAATGGGTTCTAAAACAGATCAGTCTTGAACTCTTTCTGGAAGCCAAGATTACTAAATTGAGGCTATCATTCTTTGGCCACATCATGAGGAAAAATGAATAATTAGAAAAATAATGCTAGGAAAGGTGGAAGGCAGTATAAAGAGAGGAAGACCACATGCCAGATGGTTAGACTCGATTAAGGAAGACATGGGCTTGGGCCTGCAGGACTTGAGCAGAAGAGATGTTAATGATGGGGGGGGCACGGGGGTCTTGAAGAGATGTCTCATCCACAGGTCACCACAAATTAAAGTCAACTTGAGAGCAGCTAACAACAACAACAACAGCAACCTCCCATTTCATTTCCACCCTACAAACTGCTCCTTGTGCACTGCTTTGTAGAGAAACTTTGCAATGCAAAAGGCTGACTGTGCATTTCCACTCAAAATGAACAGGACTGAGGAAACTGCAGAGCTGGGCAAAGTTTAATATTTTTGGTCTGCAGCTCCCAGACTCTCTTGGAGCTGGAGGGAGATTCTGACAGCCATAGTAAAAAATAAAATAAAATAAACAATAAAAAAATAAATAGAGAGCTTTTCTATGTTCTACCTTAAATCACTTTCACTGGTTTCTGCCTTACTACTGCCTTTGCAAACTGAGCCCAACTTAAAGTACTTCTTTTCAGCCTTTAAAGCTGCAGTGGGAATCATGCATCCCTTCAGATATTGCTAGACTGCTCTTTTTAGCATTTTAGCATTTCTCAGCAGTGGATGTCTAGGACTGCTAGGACTTGTAGTCAAACAACATTTGGGAGGGTACTTGATTCACATATCTGGTTTAAACCCAATTAGCAAATCACTGAGAACTCTTTTAGACGATCCATTTATACGTTCTGCACACCCAGGATCAATCATATTTGTATTCCAGTCTTCATCTAAGGAATCCAGGATGGCATACATGAATTCCCAGCCCCCCCCCCAATTTTATCTTTAAAATGGCCATATGAAACAGATTATAATTTATCTACAGCACACAGTAAAAGCAATTAGCTAACTGCCAAATTCATGGATTCTTAAGATTTATAGTTCGATGAGGTACTCACATTTCTCTGCTAGAAAAGTCTAATGCTTAAGTTGAGGAGAATAGTCACTAGAGCTATCCAGAATTCTTAGTACCCTCCCAAACCACAAATTCCCAAATTTTTTAGGACGGAGCTAGAACAATCAAAGGTAGAATCAAATTGTTATAATTGTGCAGTATAGATACACTCTAAACAGTTAGTCCAAGGCCACCAATTGGGTTTTGAACCCAAGCCTCCCTGTTTCCAGTCTAGCCCTAATGTGATTCCTTCTGATGTGATTGTTCTTTGATCATCATTGTGCAGCATTTATTATATTTTTTTATTATTATTGGTAGAAACAAAGTGATCAGGTGCTATCTGTCTGCATGGAATATATTACTTGTTTTCTCCACTCTCAGAAAATGTATTACCTCTGTGAGCATTTTCTTTGCCAGTGAATTTTTTGAGTCCCCAGTCAAGCAAACACAAAACCGATTGCCAGCTCTGCAGCTCTTATCTAACACAGCCAGTCTCACAGGCCAGAATGCAGCTGAAACAGTGACAGGAATACCCTTGGCCCCAGAATGAGCGAAATAGTCACATTGTGTTATTATAATAATTATGTAACATAAATTTTACAGCAGAGTACAGATGCCTTGGCCAAGCAGAAGCCTGTGGCCAGACAATTGAGGTTGAGGTGAGAAGATGCTACAACAATCTTGCTAGAAGCGCAACTGGACTGCATGTGTTTTCTGGTGGAGATATGACCTCTCTCTCTCTCTCTCTCTCTCTCTCGTGTGTGTGTGTGTGTGTAAAGCTTTGCAGCTTCTTCCACCCTAAGGGTTTTGCTGGGTGAATACTAGCAATCCATTAAGAACACATTTTAATGTGCCAATTAAGACAAAGCAAACAGATACAGCCTCAGCAAACCAGATAAAACAAATGGAATCTACAACAAAAAGTCCCAATATGCTGTGCTCCTGTGCAGGATTTCAGCCAGTCCATCAGCTGGCCAGGCCTTCCTTCAGGATACACCCAGTGCTGCTATTAGAACAAGACTTTGGGACAGCAATCCAAGGTCTCACTCATCAAAAATATGGGGGTGGGGGAATTCCCAAATGTGGCATGTCTCATTTATCACATTCTGAAATAAATGAAGTAATACACGTTGCCATTTAAAGAAAAGGCACCTGGAAGACCATTAAGTCCAGAGTCATTGGGCATGTCTACATGGGCCAAATGAAGCAGTTTCACATGGGACTAAATCTCCAATTTGAATGTGGACTGTCTTTACAATGGAAGGCCAGTTCTGCCATTGTAAAAAAAACTCATGTTTTGCTTAGATTTTGCAGGAAACCCCAAGCACTTCATAGCAATGCTAGGCAACTGTTTACACACACATCCCACTGTGTTGCCCGGTGCCATTGGTGTACATTGCTTCCTTTGAGATCCAACAAGGCACCCAACCATGAGATCAATGTTAGGCACTTGTTTCTGACCTCAGAGGGAGCAACTTGCACCAGCACTGGTGGCACTGGGTGATGCAGCAGGATGCATATGTAGACAGCTGCTTGGTGTCACTAGGGAGTGTAGAGGTAATGATGGGGGGGGGGGGGAATCTGGGGCACCTCTTGGGCCAGAATACTCCAGAAGCAGCCCCAAGTATTCTGGCCAGTGTAGAGAAGCCCTATGACAGAGTACAACTTCCAACATCAATAGCCAGCACAGCCAATGCTGTTGGGAGGTAGTCCACTATATCTGAAGGGCACTAGGGTGGGAAAGAGTGGTCTAACATTACTTAATGGAACCCTGAGATACTCCATTCTATGTCCCTACTCCAATCAGTCAGCATTCTGTATGCACTGAGCATGCTCCATTAGTTCCAGTTCCATTAGACCTCATTGAGCTTTTATGGAGGTAACATTCTGCCATCTTAAGGTTTTGCCTTAAAATTCTGCCTTCTTTCAACCCCTCTTGTGTTGGATGGTGCTATTTTAGCTAGAGAAAGAACCCTACTTGGAGAATTTCACCATAGAGGATCTGTCAAAGAGACCCAGCTTTAGATGGGTGCAATAGCTGCTGAAGAGACAAGCTTTCATGACTTCTGCAAGATGTTCATGCTTCAGCACTGTTGGATATGGAGTACCATCACACCTGCACAAAGGTAGGGGCAAGAATGTTAGAGAGAGATAGTTAGGCTCACCTGATACAGTGGCGTTGCCACCCCTCGTGTGGGGCTGTTGGGGCATGGCCCAAAGGGCCATCTCACCCCTTCTCCTTCCTCACAGCAAAGGGGGGTAGCAGCAAGGGTCTACTTGTTAGTATGCAGCAGCTGTGGTGACCTATTTGCGAGTAGAGGTCATGGTAGCAGTCTGTTCATGAATAGGGGCTACTGTCCCTGCCTCTGCCTCTAGGTAGACCGCTGCGACCACTCCTTACTTGCAAGTAGACTACTGCCAAGGCCTCCTCCCTAGAGAGCTCTGAAAGCAAACTGGTTTGGTCTGGAGAAGAGCTGCTGCCACCCCCTCCACAGGAAAAGTTTCTCTGCCTCCACCACTCACCACAGCAGCTGTGGGCAAGGACGAAGCCCAGTGACAACAGCAAGCCCAGTAGGGTAGGCATGACCGGGTGGCGGGAGCAGCCGCATCCACAGCAGCCACCACTACTCTGGGCATGCAGGCTCGACTAGAAGTGAGCAAGCAAGTGCCAGCTGGGAGGAATTGCCGACAGAATGGAAGCCTCGCTGGACTCAGCAATGCTGGAGGCTAGGCTCCACTCCCTGCCACCACTGCTATGCACCTTGGCCCCCCCTGGGAGGAAGGCCTGATTGGGTGTCACCTCTCTTCTGGGGTGCTACCCTGTGCGGACCGCAACCCTTCTCCCAAGTAACACTACTTATCTGATATATTTCTCAGTTCTATGTTTTGGCCTTGGAATCTCAGGCCTGGGATACTCTGGACCTCACAACCCTAATTCTGTCCATTCTCATAAAAACATTCTTGAGTGGTGCACAACTACTGAAGCAGTCATCAAGAACAATCCCAGTGGTAGAGACCTAAGAGAAGTAGTATGAGCTGTTACAAAACCACCAATTCAATCTGAGCAAGGGTTGATTGCATACATATTTATGGCCCTTTGGTTCCTCATGGGCTGCCCAGCAGTTCCCATTTAAGCTAACAGGACTAGCACAACAGTAATGACAGGTAAGGAATGTTGTTGTTTTTTAAAAGGAGCTTTAGCACCACAGGGTCTTTACAAGTGCACAGGAATTTAATTTAAAAATAATATAAGGTTATTTATAAAGCTCAAGGCAACACAGCCCACATGGTGAGATGGAATAATCCCATTATAAAACAAAAACAAACATTTCAAGTATAGAATACCAATGATAAGTAGCTTAAGCCGAGAGGCAGATAAAGTGATATCCAGATACAGTGGTTACAGGTTATACTTTACAGACTACAGAAGGCATAATTTACAGAGTGTACCTTAAGGGTTATCCAGTAGAAGTGTGGTTTAAGAACTGCAAGAAAGGAGAGCTGTCACTCTCAACAGCTTGGGCCAAAACACAAAAATTAACAGGTATACATATTGCCTGGACTCATTCTTCCCCATGATTGTAAGAGGTACTGCACGTTAGTTACATTTTAATTTTTTTAAAAAATCTCTATATTTAAATCAGCACATGCAGATTTATCTGACTCTGTGGTATTTTTTGTCATATCTCTTTTTTTTTCAGCTACGTCTAAGTGCCGACCTTAATGATAGTACTTTTTACAAAGATTATTCAGAATATTTTATTAAAAATCAGTATTGAGGATTTTCTTTTAAAGAAAAGAGAGCAAGGAATAAACATTTTCTCTATTCATAAATGGCTATTTTTCTGGAAAGTGAAGTTTTTAATAATGCTAAAAAAATTCATTAGTGTAGGTGAAACTTGGTGATGGAATGCTGGAGTCCTGATTAGGACTTGCCCTCTGAAGCACACTTGGCTTCTTAAGAGGTCAGCCTTAGAGGTTAATTGCAAAAATGGTACATATTCCACAAGGATGCAACAGCTTGTCCTGTTAAGCATGTGCCTGATGTTTAGGCTTTCTCAAGGATCACCAAGGGACAAGCCACACCACTTCATCTCATGTCACTTTTAGAAATAACAAGGACCTCTTTTTGGACAGACTCTTCAAATACTATATGAAACAAAGACGCGTTACAGATGCGCCGAAGGGGCATGCTAGAGTTAGGAAGGGGCGTCCCTTCCGGACGCCCCTCAACCCTAGTACAGACTGAGTCCATACAAAATGGCGGTGCCCATCCACACAGGGGGCGCCATTTTGACATCGTGGCCGCATAGTGTCCGGATGTTCTTGCTGCTTCCGGGAACCGCGCGGTTTGGCTGTTGCGATTCCTGGACGCAGCAACCAGCGGCGGCGGCAGACTGCCGCTTTTAGGCAGTCTGTAACGGGCCAAAGTGACACGTGATTCTTTTTCTACATGGAACTCAACTGGTTGTTGCCAATTCCTATGCATAAACAAAGAGGTAGATCCATATTATTTTGGATAAGCAAAATTCCAAAATAAGAGACTGAGTAATGTTCATCTACTATCTACGTACATGAGTTAGGCTTTAAAATAGTATCATTCCATAGTAAAGAGATTCCATATAAACATTAGAAAGAACTGTAAGGCTGGTTCTTGACTAGAAAAGGCTGCCCCAGAGGGTGATAGATCCTCTTTTGAAGGTTTTCACATAGAGATTGAACAGTCATCTTTCAGGAGTGCTTTAGCCATGTATTCCTGCATGGCATGGGGTTGAGCTAGATGATCCTTGCAAGTCTCTTCCAACTCTGTGATTCTATCAAAGAATACAATATTCTGAATCTATATTATCTTCAATGATATTATCACATAGAAGGCAGGATAGCTATTCTGTCATTTACTATGATTAACCTGTTATACTATGTTCCTATACTATATCAGCTTCCGGGCCCAGTACAAGGTGTTGGTTATCACCTTTAAAGCCCTAAATGGCTTGGGTCCAAACTATCTTAGAGACCGCCTCCTCCCGTACAATCCTCCCCGCGCTCTCCGGTCCTCTGGGAGGAACTTACTGCAGCCTCTAAAATCTAGGCTTGCGGCAACCTCCCAGAGGGCGTTCTCTGCTGTCGCCCCCAAACTCTGGAACGACCTGCCGGATGAGATCCGTCAGATAACATCATTAGACAGCTTTAAAAAAGCGGTCAAGACGGATCTCTTCCGGCAGGCCTTTCCAGATTAACCATCCCGGCCCAGGTTCCCAGGTTCCCTGATTCCCTCATTCCTCCCATGGCCCCATCTTAGAGATGGTTGAGGATCAACAGAGGGATATCAGGGTTTTTAGTTTTAATTGCTGTTTTCATCCTTGATATTGTATTTTTAATATGTTATACTATTTAATACTGTCTTAAGGGGGGGAGGGATAAAGTGTTTTTAATTGTCATATTTTATATTTTACTGTTGTTAACCGCCCGGATTGGTTTGCCAGAGGGCGGTATACAAATAAATATTATTATTAAAAAAAATTATTATGTTACACTATGAATTTCATTCCTTCTGTTTCTGAAGTACTAGACGGGAGTATCATTGGTTATACAGCCAGAACTATATATTTCATAAACTAAAGGGAATGTTATGAACAGAATGGGAGAAATGGAATGCCTGGAATCCTGAACAGCAGCATGCCCTACTGCAAGAGTTCCTGGTAGGCCCAACTATTAACCAGGTGTAGCCTATCATAGGAGATTATCGCATTGCTTTTCCCCTGACTTCTCCCATTATTTTGCTAAGAATGGAAAAGTCCTGTTTTTAGCAAAGTATGGAGGAAGTCCCGATCTGGTATGGGATGCCTGCAATCTGGGCATGAAGCTGTGTGTAAAGACATGCTCTCAGCCTATACCCAGATCGGGAGAAAGAGCCAGCGCGATAATCTCCATAGTATGGATTAATTCTATCATGAATGGCCATCAGGTAAAAAAATCTAAGGTAGCAGAGAGATAGTAAAATGTAAAACTTGAGAAAGAATTCCTCCTTCTGTTTTCTTTATCCTATTCACACTGTCAAAAAGGGAGGAGATTTTTAAAAGTACGGGGAGGAGTGTGAGAAGAAAATCAAATCAGCTTTCAGGAAGTGGTTTTCGGAAAGGCCACGGCTACCATTTCTTTCTCTTTTTTCCTATTCTAAAAAAAGATGTGGGCAACTTTAAACAACTAAGGGCCAGGTTCTACCCCACTGAGGACTGTTCTTGACCAAGAAATTAAGAGGGAAAAAACCCCTTTAAAACCAGAATTGGCTGGTAGTCTACTTCTAGTTTTCTTTTTTTGGACACAGGGTTTGGAATGTGGGCTCTATACCTGAACACCTTCTTTAAATTAAAATCATGTCTTTTTTTTCTTTTTAAAATATGGACCCGGGAAGGATGAAGGTGTACAAAATTGTAAAAGTGGCAGTGAGTCACATGCAGCCCATAGGCTCCATTTTGCCCCCAAATACTTCAAGCAGCATGGAGCTGCTATTATCTGTGATCAGGCAGGCTGTCATGAACTTTTTCCTTGCATTTGGGATGATGCTATGTAGCTTAATTTTCTCTTTTAGTGCTCATTGCAGGGGCAATCTCAGGCTCTGTGCTTCATTCTTCATTAGGAGCATCAACTCCATGACAACCCTTCAGAAATCTAATAGGTGTTACCATGTCACCTCTCAGTTTCCTCTTCTCCTAGCTAAACATACCAAACTCCATAAGCTGTTCCTCACCATCCCTGTGTGCCAGGTGGAACTGAATAAAAATAAGCCCTACAAATCAGATCCAACAACCAATTCAAATACGTAATTTAACAATAGTAGTATCAGCATGGCATGGTGGTTTGCGTGTTGGACTAAGACTCTGGAGACCGGGATTCGATTTCCTGCTTGGCCATTAAATCCACTGGCCAAGTCACAACCTCAGTGGGGAAGTAATGGCAAACCCCCTCTGAACAAATCTTGCCAAGAAAATCCCATGATAGGTTCACCTTAGGGTTGCAATAAGTAAAAAAATCACTTGAAGTCACACAACACACACACACACACAGAGTATCTCATGTTTACATTTTTTTGGTTTCTCTTTGACATGCAAGAAGGAGAAAGGCTGGAGGTAAAAAAATTCCACAATATTCTAAACACATACATGGAAATTGGTAATCTGACTCCCAGCAATTTGCAGGGTAGTACATTTTAGTATCAGTCTTATTCATTACATTCAACATATTTTTATGCATCAGATCTATAAAGTAAGCATTTGATCAGGATGTTTACTTTATACAATTTAACAACTAGCAAATAATGGATAATGTACTATCCTGAGAAGAATTTAGTATAGAATCATGCCTGGCTTGTTTTTAAAGTAAAAAATGATAGCAAATATATATTTTGCCTCCCTTAACTACTCCAATGTTCTGCTAGGAGTCAGGTCAAAAGCAGCCCAGGAACATGGAAAATCCAACCCAGAGTGTAAAATACAACCCCATTAGCTGATTGTAATGCAATGTGTCATCAGAAGTAAGTAGCTTTCTGGTTTGAAGTGTGGCTGATAGGCAGTACAAGACGGCTATTTCACACATGACAGAGGTAATAAATCTATAGGCTGCCTGCAGGCCTTGTATCCACATAGAAACACATTACCTGATGTAAATGTTTTGTGCGTATGTGTGTTTTTGAACCATTTATAGAAAGGTTTTTGCTCTTTAGCTGGAAAATTCCTACTCATGTTGTTTCCATCATTATTATGCATGGGATGATTGTATTAATCAGTTTTCAATTTGGAAGAGATAATGGGAGCAGATTGCTGTAGGAACATTCCTCATGGCTTTTCAGCTCTTACTGATCATTTCATTGGTGGTGGATGCAAAGAGTGAAATTTTCATTGACTTTCTCTCCACCTCTGGGAATGAATCATAAAACTTTTTTTTAAGCCTTGTAAGGCTATCTCCTTGGTTACATTGTTATGGCCTGATCCTGAACGTTCCCACGCTGTGTTTAGGACTGACCACCATGACTATCAGTCCTATGCCATGAACTCAACAGGCAATTTCTGTAACTGTGTAGACCAATTCATTACATCACAATAGCACAACTGGGTAACTGTTGGTGCAAGTTAATATTGCAAAATAGGGCAAGTCAGAGATTGCTGGGCTGTGACACTCAAGCTTTCACATCATTGGCTATGCTGTCTTGGGTGAATGGGAATTACAGTTCAAAAGCATTAATAAGGATACACATTTCTGTTTGCTATCCTCATCCTACTTTGCTTGTTGACTGAGGTTGTCATTTAAGGCCCTTTTCTGGAGGGTCCCCCCTGCCATAGAAGGCTTTAGTCAATGGGATTAATGTGTGGATGAGGAAAAAATTGTATCAAATGAATTTTATTTAATCAGTTCCTTCCCAAATGTGCAAATATGCAGGAAGAAAAAAAAAATCTTACAAACTGATACAGAATTGGTACTGGATGAGAATAAAGAAAGATTCTGAGAAATGCAATGAAAACCAGACTGTCAGATTATCATAGCCTGAAATGCAATGAAAACAAGACTGACCAGTTTTCATATCCCTATCCAAGAATAGTGTAGTTTTGCAGATGCATCAGCAACAGTCAGCAAAACAAACAAAGAATCTTATAGCACCTTAAAAACTAATAAACAGGTGGGGTTTTGGCATAAGCTTTCATGGACTGCTGCCCAATTTATCAGATGCACAAAAACTTATACCAAATAATATTGGTTAGTCCTTAAAATATTTCCAAGCTCTCCAGTATTTCACAGATCAAAACCACAACACATATGTCAAGCAATGTCAGTGTGTGGTTAAGATGGCAAAAGTTATTAATATGGGAGAACACACAAACTGCAACTGTTTTGCCTGAGCTTACTGGAAAAGGTAAGATCCTACTTCTTCCTCTCATCTCTCCCCTGCTGAGTTAAATTAGTACAAACTACTTCTGCACTTTAAATTCACATCAATGGACGTAAATTGAGGACAAAGGGGGAAAGTGAGAGGAAGTTCAGAGAGAGAAGCATTTTGGACCCATTGAAATTTCTGAAAAGTTTCCAAAGGCAGCCCCATGTAGAGTGTGACAGTAATCCAAATGGACATAATCAAGGCATGTATCACTGTAGTCAGATCTGATATCTCAGGAATGGGTGCAAATGGTGCATCAGTTTTAGCTGTGCAAATACACTCCTGGGCATCCAGGGTCAGATATGAGTCCAGGAGCATACCCAAGCTGTGAACCTGAGCTTTCACAGGGAGTGTAACTCCATCCAACATAGGTTGAAGCCCATTCCCCGATTTAACAGGATTCTAACATTCAAATGAATGATGGCTGAAGAGCTATGCAGCATCAGAACAAAAGCCTATCTAGCCCATCATCTAGTTTCCACTATGGCCAACCAGATGCCTTGGGAAGCCTACAAAGCAGACGTAAGTGCAATAATAGCCTCCCACTTGGCATCTTCTGAGAAGAGCTGAGTATTTTGTAGATTACTGGAAAACAGACAAAGGAGCTCCCTTTCCCTTACTGAAATTTTCCAAAGATGACTGTAATTAGAGGAACATGCATTAGTTATTGGAATATTCCTGGTTTTAATAATATGTTTTCCTTGCAGATGTTCAGTGCAAGCTAATGTGCTTGATAATTCAATTTAATGTCCTAATAACTGAAGTGATTTGCAGATTTTGGATACTGCATCCAAAATGCTCTCCCCACCCCACCGCCCCAACACATGAATCCCTAAAAGTAAGAATTGTATTAATGCTGCCCATTAAGAAACAGGACGGCATATAAAATGATCACCAAGTGTTTTATGCTTGCAGATGTCATTAATTATTTTTATGATGCTAGTATGCTATTAAGCTGTCCCACAATACTGGATTTTTAGCTTAGGTTGGCTGCTGAAGGAACCTTGGTCATTTCTCCCAGTGTAGCAGGAGATGCTTCCTGAAAAAGCCACGCTAAGAAGACAGGAACAAGACATTTGATGGTGTAAGTGGACTTGCAACATAATGATACAGTTCTGAATGTTCCTTGTTAGGACCGCAGACATACCACTCCATTCTCTGTCAACTCCCCACTCCACTGGATTTTCTGCATTCCTCACACAATGTGAGTCAGCATTTGAAAATTACAGCACTTTATAAACAAATCGTAATAATAATAATTTGATGTCTACTGAACGCACTGCTGAAATCCTTATTGGGATGTTAGGAGAGGTCTATCTCCTGTTTCTCACCCCTTCTAAAACTATGTATGTACTTCTGCAAGACGTCTGAGGGCCTAAATACCCTAAAGGCACCAGATCCCATCTGATCTTCGAAGCTAAGCAGGGTCAGTCTTTGGACTTTATCATATGGGGAAAATTGGGGGTTTAAACAGACATTATCCCGTGAAAATTACGCAATCATGGTGAAGATTTTCACATGACAGACTTTATCACACAGGGAAAATCGGGGGTTTAAGCAGCAAAAATTGTGTGAAAATTGCGCAATCGCGATTAACATTTTCACATGGCAGCGTGATTAAAGTGCCATTATCCTGGGAATAAACAGGCAACAAATAGCAACAAATCATTAATGGGGATGTGTGTGAAAATGTTAATCATGATTGCATGATTTTCACACAATTTTCACAGGATAATGTTAGCTTAAACTCCTGCTTTCCCCCTAATTTCTCCCTGTGTGATAAAGTCCATAGTTAGTAATTTGATGGGAGACTGCAAAGAAATACCAGTTGCTGTAGGTTATATTTCAGATGAAGGATCTGGCAAAACCACCTCTGAGTATTCCTTGCCAGAGAAAACCCTATGAAGTTCATAGTCAACAGGTGACTTGAAGGCACACACACATACACAACCCTTCTGGCTATATACCAAGCCTACTGATTTCTCCCTCTTGTACAGGGGTGAGAAACTGCATGTGATGCCACTTCTGGTTTTACTTTTGAAAATTTGGGGGAGTGTTGGGAGGTTGGAGAATGAAATCACTTTTGTTTGCAGTGCTTTTGACCCCTATTTTAAGATTTTTGGACCCCTCCCCCCAACATTCCCTCCCATTTAAAGGGCTGCAAAATGGGGCTCAAGATAGCATGCAGTTCACAGTTAGCTATTTCTCTGCTCTTTCCATATGTGGTGTCATTTTGGCTATATAAGCAATGGCACATTTATAGTCTTACTACTCCAAAATAGAAGGAATGTTGCTCTCACTAAAGAAGGGCAATGTGAGCTGGATACAGACCAAACCATACTTATTAGCCTGGTCTCAATTAGTTCTGATTAACTTTAGAGCCATTGATTTCTGTGAGCCTTCTCTATAATTTTGACTAATACTGCATCCGCACTGCAGAAATAATCCAGTTTGACATCACTTTAACTGCCAGGACCGAATGCCATGGAATTCTGGGAACTGTAATTTGCTGTGGCCCCATGACAGAAAAGCTAACATCTCCCCAAACTTCAGCTTCTAGGATTCCATATCATGGATCCATGGAAGTTAAAGTGATGTCAAACTGGATTATTTCTGCTATGCGAATGCAGCCTAAGTTTGGATCTAATTTATCATCTTCTTAACACAGGCCAATGCACTCAAAATTCATACGCATTAGACTGAGTGTAACACCTTGGATCCTATCGTGGAGAAAAGTGGGGTATAAATCCATTTAATTATTGAAATATATAAATAAACTATGAGAAGAACCTGATTATCCACCTCATGATGCTTATTCAATATGATCCTCAGTATGCCACTGTCTTGTGGCTAAAGTCTCACTATGAGGTTCAGTGTGTAACAGAGAGAAAGATCGCCAAACATTCTTTGTTTTGGGGGCACACTTCCCCTTTTATAAACTATATGTAATTTCTGTTGCCTCTTATTAACAGAGCTTGAAAAAAATATCTTTTTTTGGACCACACCTCCCAGTATCCACAAAGTCAGTCTGTCCACTCAGGATTCTGAATGTTGTAGTCCCAAAAATAACTTCTCCAAACTTGTCTTAATAATCTGGGAAACATTTATTTCTCACATTTTCCTGTACAAAACTGGGCAAAGATAAAAGAAAGTTACGCACTGAAACAGAGCCTCCTCCAATTGTGTTCAACTGCTTTATATAATTCAAAGCTCTGAGGCTATGTGGTTTGCACTCTGTGTACACTTTTGTACCCCTGCAGCTACATCTGCAGGTGAGTACTGGATTAGAGCAGCCACTACCTTACAGTTTTATCAAGAAGCAATACAATATGCTTGCATTTATTTGTTGGAGGAACTCTGGAGTTTTTCCAATTATATTTTTTGCAGCTGTAATGCCAGCACCAGTTCTTTTTGTTTGAATACAAGTTCAGCTACCTACCAGTCTTTCTTCTTTTTAATTCACTGGCAAACTCACAAATCACACAGAATTTCCTTGGCAACATAAAATGAGATCGTAAACAAAGGATTATGAATTCACAGCTGCAGCAGGCAGAAGCTGGTGGTAAAAAAAATAGTCACAGTTACCTTGAGAAATTACCATTAACCACCGAAAAGACAGGACGAATGAAGATTTTAAAAGGTTTTTGGGGGAGGTATTTTTAATGAACTTGGCTCAAGCCTAAATAGACAATCTTATTAAATATTTCACACAATGAATAGTAGTAGGAAATCAGTAAAAGGGAATATGGATTCTTTCACAGGTTGTTGGACTGAAAGTCCCATCATACCTTACTGTTAGTTCTGCTAACTAGGACTGATGGTGGGAGCTGGAGTACAACAATAATGTGGCAGCCACATGTTCCTCAATCTTTCTATCAAATCATCCACACAGTGGGATGGATCAGATGTAGCTCAGAAGCAGGCTGCATCCGCACTGCAGAAATAATCCAATTTGACATCACTTTAACTACCATGGCTCAATGCTATGCAGTTCTGGGAACTGTAGTTTGTTGTACTATCAGAACTCTCTGACAGAGAAAGCCAAATGTCTCACAGAGCTACAATTCCCAGAATTCCATAGCACTGGGCCAAATTAGATTATTTCTCCAATGCAGATGCAGCCTCAGTTAAAAAACTTTGACAAAGATGATCCTTTTTTACAAAATCTTTTTACAGGACCTCAGCCTACCACCTTCATTTTTTTTCTCTTCTGTCTAGCTGGAAGTTTGTTTTTGCAGCATTGGCATTGGGATGGCATTGGCAGCGGCATATCTGCAGTAAACAATAAAACTTGGTCTAGGAAAGAATGGGATTTTGTTCTAGGTGATCCTATGGTAGCTATGTGTGCTCATGTATAGCTGGCTCTAGAATCACTTACTGAGTATGCAGGAAAAGCAAAACAGACAGAAAAAAGGAAAGCAGATTAGCCTGCCTCACAAACTACCTTGGCCTGTTGAAAAAGCACAGATCAGTACATTTCACCACCAAAATGGAAATCATTAGCAAAGTGGAGGCTATTGAAATGAGAAAAATCATCTCAGGAAGCATCTCAGAAGCTTTCAAGAGCTATCTAAAACATTGGCAATGTTTTTATTTTCTTATGTAAGGCTTACCTGACCTGGTTGTTTGACTTTGGGTGTGCAAAATATTAGTTCTGCATAAATTATTTTGATGAAGCCTGTTGAACTACTCTTCTTTTTGTGGTACAGGAACCTATCCTAATCTTTCCATGTTACTTCAATCTTTAGTACCAAAGTTTCTGTTAAGGAAGTCCAGTCAGAAACACATCTAATTTCTTAAGGTACAGTGGGCCCTTGGTATCTAATGGGGTTTGGCTACAGGACCCCCCTATGGATACCAAAATCTGTCGATGCTCAAGTTGCATGAAAGTAAAATGAAGTCCCTTATATAAAATAGCAAAAATCAAGGTTTACCTTTTGGAATTTATATATTTTTGGAATATTTTCAAGCCATGGATGCATAAAGAATCCGTGGATATGGAGAGCCAACTGTATGACTGGACAACAATGGTTCTCAAATGGTGGGGTGGGACCCTCAGGGGGGCATGACAGTTGCTCAAGGCGAGCATGAGCCCCACTCCTCTTCCTAAACTTTTTTATGTGTAAAATTCACACATGGGTTAAGTTAAATACCGAATTTACATAAATAAAACTGTTCTAATTTGAATTATGTTAAGTCAAAGGCTTTCATGGCCGGCATCCATAGTTTTTTGTGGGTTTTTCGGGCTATGTGGTCATGTTCCAGCCACAGATGCTGGCGAAACGTCAGGAAAAAACTTTTCTGGAACATGGCCACATAGCCTGAAAAACCTACAAAAAACAATCATAACATTAACAACCAAAATGAAAACACACACACGCACACATATATAAAGGAATTTGTTCAAATACATAAAATATCTGATATGTACAATATACATCCATTCAGTTAATTGTATTCCCTTATAAATATTAAATCTCTATTGACTTCTTTCCATCCCAGTTTTGATTGTTGGCAAACCTTTATAATTCTCCTTCCTATTTCTAAGTGCAGTATCTAAGGCAGGATACAGACGGCCCAAAAAGGGCGGTCTATCTGCACCTTGTTTTGCTCCACAAGGGAGCCTCAGCAGACAAACCGCGCAGCTCCCTCGTACAGCAAAAAGAACCCTTAAAAAGCGGTTCTTCTTGCGGCGCATTTGTGACACCGGGACGTGCGAACACTGAGCGTCCGTCGCGTCAAAATGACAGCGCCCATGTGTAGGGGAACATACCAGTAAAGAAATAAATCTACCTTGATAGAATATAGTACATAAAAGTTACCCCTAGTCCTACTATAAACAAAGTCTGGATTTTAATGACGGCCCTAGCCATATAAGAAGGTCCATTGCGAACCACAGATTAACATTGGAATAGTCCAATTATTGTTGCTTAACGGTTCTAACTTTGCAAATTGTCATGAATACTACAGCTGTGATTAAAATAAGAATTGTACAGAAAAGTTATGCAACAATGTTATCAGATAACAATAACGATGTTATCAGATGACTAGATAACTTATTAAAAATGAGTATCAAGATCTCTCTAACTACCCAAGCTAGCACAATCATTTGAGAAAATGATTTGACAAACTTAGCTTAGAGTAAAATTCCCACCTTTTTCTAAATACAAATTCCCTGGTGGCCACATTTGATTCCCCCTCCCCAAAAAAACCTAATGTATATCGCTGACTGGCCATGGCCCAAACAACCACTTTAGAGCACAATCCTTTATGTATCTACCTGAAGTTCAGAAATACAAACTTCAATGAAACTTACTCCCACATAAATTTGTATAGGTTAGTAGCCTGAGACATTTTTCTGGTGCCATTTTGCACTTCGAGGTAAGAAAAAAAAAGGAATGTGCATTACAAAGGTGAACTTTGGAAAACAAACCGACCTTTCCAGCTGAGCTGGTGCCCTTTCCTTTGCTTGATCCTTCTGTGCACCTGAGTGGAACTAAGAAGCAAAACAATTCTGGAATTTAGAGGGCCAAGGAGTGGGACAGAAAGCAAATGGAGTCAAGAACAAAGTATTTGGATGAGACACAGATGCTAAGAAGGATGCACCTATTTTCAGTTCTGAAGCCCAAAAAACACGGTAAAGTCTATTATTCTACTTTAATGTGGGGTGGGGAATCATCACACCTAGGTGGCCTTAATTTATTCATCTTGATTCTGCTTCTCCAATCTCTGGGAGCCTAAAGAGATGACACCAGAAGATTGTCTCCAATACAGTCATTTATAGAAAAGTTTAGAGTAGATTCGTATGAACAGATGAGAAAGTGACTGAGTTTAATGAAGATACATACCTCAACAAACCCACCCCATCCAGATTTTCTTTCCTCTGAGTGAGATGTTAGAATTTATTATTCACAAACCAATTTGTGGATGCAAAAAGATCTGCTAATCACAGCAGAGCCTAAGTGCAGGATGTTCACTTATACATCAGTGAAAAAGAAGAAATGTATTTAAAAACAGGATAAAGGATAAAAGATGGATATTACCCAACTTTGCATATGTTGATAGACCAACAGACAGATGTAAAGTTCTCTCTTGTTGTATACAATGTGCTGGCAGCACTTTGGGAAAGCTGCTTTTTCTGAGCTATCAAACTATAATAGTTTACCATGGAGAAATGCAATACTCACCCATGATTGCACAGCTTTCCCCAAGGTGTTGACTTCTAAATGGTCTGGACTACAATCCCTATAATCCCCAAGCAGTTGGCCATATTGGCTTGGAATTGCAGTCAAACACTTCCAGAAGGTGACAGATTGTGAAATGCTTTGGTTGTGAGACTTTTCTAGCCCTGCATGGGTTGTGATCTAATGTCAGATCACAAAAAGATATCTATTCCTCTTTCATTCAGTTTTTGTTGTTGCTTTTGGAGGAGAGGGAATACCCTTGTTTCTAGTTGTTTGGAGATTGTTTGGACTCTGCTGTTCGGCTTGCTGGGAAATCAAGAGAGCATTCATTAGAAGGATTTTTCAAAGGGAGACTCAACAGTATCAAGACTATGGGCCCAAACAGACAGGCCAAAATAAAGCTGCTTCGGGTCACTTTGGAGGTACTGTATGCTGTTTAAATGACACACATATCTTAAAGAGGCCAGAAGCTGCCTCAAAGCTGCACTCTAGTCCTTAGGATTGCACATGGCTTTGGTGAGGCTTCCAGCCTCTTAGGATGCATGTAGGGTTGCCATAAGTGAGGACCTCCAAACCGGGACAAATGTAGGGCAACATTTTCAAATGTAGGACACATTTTTATAAAAATGGAGGACGTGCAAAAAATGAGTTTTTTTTTAAAAATGTTAATATAAATGCATGTTTTTAGGCATGATCAAAATGGAGGACATTTTGGCATTATTCTTAGACAGATGGCAGAAATGTACTTGCCCTCGGGTTCAACTTTACTTCTCAGAAGTGTGTACTTGGGCAAGGGACTGTGGTTTTTCTTCACTGCGCATGAGTTAGTAAAAATCATAGCAAGTTACATTGGCCGTGCCTCAGAGGCTTGTTGATATCAATATCACCATCATCATCATCATCATCACCACCACCACTATAATTGGCCAAGAAAGGCAGACTTGTTAGCATTCAAAGCACCATAAATACACACAAAAAAAATGCACTTGCATATATTTAATAATAAAAAATAATGAAAAAATAAATAAAAAACAAGGCAGGAGTGTATATATTTGATAATAAAAATTAATGTAATAAAATAAAAAACAAGCAATAATAAAATTAATAAAATAAAACAAAAACAAGCAATAATAAAAATTAATGAAATGAAATTAAAAAAAGCAATAATAAAAATTAATGAAATGAAATAAAAACAAGCAATAATAAAAATTAATGAAATGAAATAAAAACAAGCAATAATAAAATTAATGAAATAAAAACAAGAAATAATAACATTAATG